>NC_080165.1:140559720-140729701 GCF_950295315.1 Erinaceus europaeus | reverse complement strand
TCCCCACTTCCTGAAGATAACCACCAGAGTCCTCATCTCCCCACTTCCTGAAGATAACCACCAGAGTCCCCATCTCCCACTTCCTGAAGATAACCACCAGAGTCCTCATCTCCCACTTCCTGAAGATAACCACCAGAGTCCTCATCTCCCCACTTCCTGAAGATAACCACCAGAGTCCTCATCTCCCCACTTCCTGAAGATAACCACCAGAGTCCTCATCTCCCACTTCCTGAAGATAACCACCAGAGTCCTCATCTCCCCACTTCCTGAAGATAACCACCAGAGTCCTCATCTCCCCACTTCCTGAAGATAACCACCAGAGTCCCCATTTCCCCACTTCCTGAAGATAACCACCAGAGTCCCCATTTCCCCACTTCCTGAAGATAACCACCAGAGTCCTCATCTCCCCACTTCCTGAAGATAACCACCAGAGTCCTCATCTCCCCACTTCCTGAAGATAACCACCAGAGTCCCCATCTCCCCACTTCCTGAAGATAACCACCAGAGTCCTCATCTCCCCACTTCCTGAAGATAGCCACCAGAGTCCCCATCTCCCCACTTCCTGAAGATAACCACCAGAGTCCTCATCTCCCCACTTCCTGAAGATAACCACCAGAGTCCCTCATCTCCCCACTTCCTGAAGATAACCACCAGAGTCCCCATCTCCAAACTTCCTAAAGATAACCACCAGAGCCCTCATCTCCCCACTTCCTGAAGATAACCACCAGAGTCCCCCTCTCCCCACTTCCTGAAGATAACCACCAGAGTCCCCCTCTCCCCACTTCCTAAAGATAACCACCAGAGTCCTCCCAAGTCTTGGAGTTTGCTTGCTTCTGTTTTGTTTGGATTTTCCTTTTTCTTTTTTCTTTTTCTTTTTTGGCAAGTTCATATAAATCAGATCTCTAGATTCCACATATGAGTGAAACTATCTGGTAGTCATCTTTCATCTCTTTACTTATTTTGCTAAGTCTAATAACCTTCAATTCCATCCATTTTGTTTCAAAGGACATGGTATCATCTCTTTTTTTTTTATTGCAGAGTAGTATTCTATGGAATATATTTCCTGTAACACATCTCTCTCTCTCTCTCTCCCCTCCCCCCTTCTTTATACCAGAACCCTGCTCAACTCTGGCTTATGGTGTTGCAGGGGGATTAAATATGGGACTTTAAAGCCTCAGGCTTAAGACTCTTTGCATAACCATTATGCTATCTCCCCGACCCTGTCCCATGACTTCTGTAGCCTTTCATCTGCTGATGGGCATGTAGGCTGCTTCCACTCTTTGGCTGTTGTGAATAATGCAGCCATGAACATAGAGGTGTATATGTCCCTTCGAATTAGCACTTGAGTGTTCATTGGATAAATGCCTAAGAGTGGTATTGCTGGATAATTTAATTTTTTTTAATATTTATTTATTCCCTTTTGTTGCCCTTGTTGTTTTATTGTTGTAGTTATTATTGTTGTTGTCATCGTTGTTGGATAGGACAGAGAGAAATGGAGAGAGGAGGGGAAGACAGAGGGGGAGAGAAAGACAGACACCTGCAGACCTGCTTCACTGCCTGTGACGCGACTCCCCTGCAGGTGGGGAGCCGGGGTTCGAACCGGGATCCTTATGCCGGTCCTTGTGCTTTGCGCCACCTGCACTTAACCCGCTGCACTACAGCCCGACTCCCGATAATTTAATTTTTATTGGTTTAAGGACTATCCCTGCAGTCTTCCAGAGGGCCTGTACCAGTCTGCATTTTCACCAGCAGTGAAACAGAATTCCCTTTTCTCCACAACCTCTCCAACACCTGTCCTTTCCTGGTTTGTTGATGTAAGCCCTTCTCTCAGGTGAGAGATGGCATCTTAGCATAGTTTTAATTTGCATTTCTCGAATGATAAGTGAAATGGAACATTTCTTCATGTGTTTGTGAGCCATGTGCATTTTTTTTTTTTTTTTAGAAAATTATCTGTTTAGTTATTTGGCCCACTTTTTTATTGGGTTATTTTTTGATTTTTAAAAATTATTATTATAGATCTATCTGTAAGAGTCTTTCAAGTCAGTATTGGTTCACCAACATTGGACTTGTTGCTGCATTTTGCTCTCCCCTTTCCTGTGTCTGGTTTCCCCAGCTGTTGTTGTGTTGTTGGTTCTATTTCAGTACTGATCATCACACTAAAAGTTGGGATTCCTTTTCATGTTGGATTCCTCTTGGAAATTCTTGCAAGGGAGGGTTGGTAGTGGCAAATTCCTTCGGTTTCTGAACGTTTGAAAAGGTCTTTATTTCTCTTTCATATTTGAAGAATAATTTAGGTGGTTACAGAATTGGTGGCTGATAGTTCTTATCTTTTAATACTCTGAATATGCAGTTCCACTCTTCCCTTGCCTCTAGGGTGTGTGATGAGGAACCTGATGAGAGCTGATAGTTCTGCCTCTGTCTGTGACGTTCTTCCTTTCTCTGGTAGCCCGCAGTGTTTTTCCTTCAACCTGACCCGCATTCAGAGTGTCCTTTAGGTACTGCAGTTGTTTGGAGTTGTTATTTCATTATTACCTTTTAAATTTTATTTATTTATTTTTCCCTTTTCTTGCCATTGTTATTTATCATCGTCATTGTTGTCATTGTTATTGTTGAATAAGACAGAGAAATGGAGAGAGGAGGGGAAGACAGAGAGGGGGGAGAGAAAGACAGACACCTGCAGACCTGCTTCACCGCCTGTGAAGCGACTCCCCTGCAGGTGGGGAGTCGGGGGTTCGAGTGGGATCCTTACGGGCAGGTCCTTGCGCTTTGCGCCACGTGCGCTTAACCCGCTGTGCCACCTGGCTGCCTGTTAGTTTCTGTACTTTGCAATTGAGTGTTTAGTTCTTGAATTGATTTCATAGTGAGTTTCCTGAAGTCTTACCACTGTCATTTTTTTCTAGGTCTGTTTCTTTCATTTGGGGTTTCTACCATTGCAGCCTAATTTCTGTTTCCTCATTTATTATGGTTTTTTTGTTCCAGCAGTAGGCGCTATGGCTAGAGTGTTCGATTTCCTTGTTTATATATCTTGATGGGAGAGGAGAGATTTGATCCTGAGTCACGGGTCAGGTTCTGTGTCTTTGATGTCAATATAGGCTCTCTCTGCTGCTATTCCAGCCTCGGTGGGACAACAGCAGTGGAGACTCGAGAAGTGGCAATTGTAAATTGGTGATTTTTTTAGGTGGTTTATTTTTTTTTCTTATTTATTTATTCCTTTTTGTTGCACTTGTTTTATTGTTGTAGTTATTGATGTCGTCGTTGTTGGATAGGACAAGAGACAAATGGAGAGAGGAGGGGAAGACAAGAGAGGGGGAGAGAAAGACAGACACCTGCAGACCTGCTTCACAGCCTGTGAAGCGACGCCCCTGCAGGTGGGGAGCCGGGGGCTCCAACCGGGACTCTCGCTTTGCACCACGTGTGCTACCGCCCGACTCCCGGTTTATTTATTTTTAAGTCTTTCTGTTGGCAAAACTCGCACCTGGAAGTGGTGCCTCAGCCGCCAATCTAATTTGGAACCTGTAGCCTCTAAGCACCACTCACGGATCCCCTCAGGCCACTTGTGTCTGTACTCACCTGTGGCTTAGGTGATGCCCTTCCTTCCTTCCTTCCTTCCTTCCTTCCTTCCTTCCTTCCTCCCTCCCTCCCTCCCTCGCTCCCTTCCTCCCTCCCTTCCTCCCTCCCTCTACCCTTCCTCCCTTCCTCTCTTTCTCCCTCCCTTCCATCCTCTCTTCTTTCTTTCTTTCTTTCTTTTTCTTTTCCTTTCCTTTCCTTTCCTTCCTTTCCTTTCCTTCTTTCTTCCTCCCTCCCTCCCTCCCCCTCTCTCTCTTTCTTTCTTTCTTTCTTTCTTTCTTTCTTTCTTTCTTTCTTTCTTTCTTTCTTTCTTTCACTCAGACTCAGAAATGGTGAGCCTCACTGCTAGACTCCCAGTCTGGCACCATCGTCCACAGTTATGGCCTTTTAGTCTGGGGAATCGCTCCCTCACCCCTTTCTGTCCACGGGGACGCACATGACTGTACTCACCTGTGCCTTGGGGAGGTTTGCAGAGACCCCGGCTGTTCTGTTGAATTTACAGGTGATTCTTGTTGCTTTTCCTGGCTGATCGGGAGAGCAAAGCCTGGCTGCTGCAGCTCCGTAGCCAAGTCTTCTATATTTTTCTCTATTCCTCTGTCTTTCTGTCTGAAAATGTTGACCTGGAGCAATGAATTACCTGTGACAAAACAAGGAAGCAAAGAAACAAAAACACACAACCCACCATATAACTGAACCATGAATCTGTTATTTTAAACTACGTTATTTATTTTAAAATTGGATGTCTATGGGGAAAGTGCTAGTTTACAGTTTCAGAATACTCACTGTGTATATATATTTAAATGGACCTCCAGCATGCATTAGGCGCGATACTGGGCATTGGAAAGGGGTAGGATAGTAAAAGGTAGGCCCTTTCTTCAGTAATTCCATGGTAGGGGAGATAGGCATGAGCAGATCATCATAAGACAAGCTAGTTTAGAAAAGAAATCATGAGGCCCACTCAGGGATAAGCTACAAACTGGGGGATGAGGACTCTTGGAGGAGGACAAGTAGAACTTTGTAAGTTGGGGACAAGTAGGTGGGGAGAGCATCCCAGGTAGAGGGGACATCCCAGGTAAGAGCACAGAGGCAGAAACTGCAAGTGATTGGAGGCAACGAGGACAGAGAAAGAGAGAGAGAGGTGGAGATGCAGATGTTGGTGGATCTTAATCACCCTTTTTGTAAGCGTGGATTTTTGTCTGTTGACACTTAGAGTTTAGCCCATTAGGTTTTTTTCCCCCTAATGTTTTATTTATTTATTTGAAATATAGGAGGAGAGAGAGAAGCAGGCATAACTCTGGTACATGTACTGCCAGGGATTGAACTCAAGACTGCATGCTCAAGAGTTCAGTGCTTTATCCACTGCACCACCACCCAGATCACTGTTGTTTGGTTTTATTTTATTTTATTTTATTTTATTTTATGAGAAAGATAGGAGAGAGAGAAAGAATCAAGACATCACTCTGGTACACTTGCTGCTGGGAATTGAACTCCAGACCTGCTTTAGAGTCCAAGGCTTTATCCACTGCACCATCACCCGGACCATAATTCTTTAGGTTTTTACCTTAAAATATCCTTATACGACTTTGGAGAATTGGTTTGAGGGGGCCTGGGCAGTGGCATACAAGGATAAGCTCACACAGTACAAAGCTCAAGGACCCCTGCAAGGATCTCAGTTTGAGCCCCCGGCTCCCTACCTGCAGAGGAGTCGCTTCACAGGCGGTGAAGCTAGTCTACAGGTGTCTGTCTTTCTCTCTGCCTCTCTACCTCCAGCTCCTCTCTCAGTTTTTCTCTGTTCTATCCAATAGAAAATGGAAAAAAATATCTTCCAGGAGCAGTGGATTTGTAGTGCCAGCACCGAGTCCCAGCGATAACCCCAGAGGGGTGTGTGTGTGTGTGTGTGTGTGTGAGAGAGAGAGAGAGAGAGAGAGAGAGAGAGAGAGAGATTTGGTTTAAGAATGCATAGGCATTTTCAGAATTGAACCTGGTGTCTGTGGAAGGTAAATTCTTATTCTAGTTTCTCATAGCGTGAAATTGAACTGAAAACTTGCCTATGAAGGTATCACGAGTACCATTAACAATCTAAATTCATTTATTAAACACTTGGCGCTTGCATCTTGGTAACAGAAACCCTGGCCCTTGCCTTTTAGGAGATTGCAGCCCTAAAGAGCAGACAGATTCTTTATATTTTTAAGTCCTCTACTATAGCTGTAGTTATTTTTAAGAGTAAACATTTTAGATAGATATCATTAACAAATGACTTTTGTGTTTTCACAGAGGGAAAAAATAAGTTTGTATCTTTGTTCTATTTGTTACAACACAGAATCTTATTTGTTCAGGATGAACAATGGCAACGGTGTAAAGAAGGGAACATGAGACTGAGGGCTTTCTCCGGGGACTGCACTTTCGTATCATACTGAGGAGAGTTGTGCCACTACTGCATTTTAAATAATTGCTGAGCCATTCATATTAGGCTAGCACTGTTGGCCGCTTCCAAAATGAGTCTTACTAATACTCCGATTGGTTTTGTTTCTACCACTCAGGATGGCAGACAGTTGTGTTTTTCTTCTTTATTATGCTGATCAGAGTCATCTTGCGGGTTTCACATTTTTGTTCCAAATGCCCTGGGGTAGGGAGTGCAAAGCAATTGTAGTAAGGATAATTATATATCTTCTGGCTGTTCTATTTATGATGTGCAATTAACTGAAATAAATTCAGTCAGGGGTGGGGGGGATAATTCTAAAAGAAGGTCTAGCAGATCTGAGGACATGTAAAGCACTATGAGTGTAAATTCAAGAATCAACTAAAACCCGCTAGAACACACATCTCAAGAATTGTTTGAGTAGTCACATTGTCTGTCGCATTACTTCTCTGACTTTTGCCTCTAAGATGCAATTCAACTAAAATGAATCCTGCAGCCTTGATGTGTCTGTCTGATTTTATTGCTGATAACGGAAAGGCAAGGCATGCGACTCCTGCCATTTCTGCTGTTTCTATGGTAACTAGAGTGTGCAAACCCAGCAGTATCTCTTTCACAGCTGGCATTTTGTGTTCTCAGTGAGGAGCTTTTAGTCGAGCACAGTCTGTGTTAATTGGGGTGTAACTAGGTCAGAACAATTCTTGGTGTCCGTTCTTCATGCTTCTGGGTTTGTGTGGGTGGGTGCGAGTGCACATTGCGTGAGCTGCTGCTTCCTTTTAATCGCTGTTAGTCGTCTGAACAGCAAGCATAGTGTCTGTAAACAGAAATGAACATGGACTCTTGGTGGGTTAGATGGAGTTCTCTAAAACTGCCTGAACCCTTGCAGGCCTTTGAGGATTTTCATTAAGAAAAAGGAAATGAGGGGCTGGGTGGTGGTGCACCTGGCTAAGCACACGTGTTATGATCTGCAGGTTCCCGCTCCTGGGCCCCACCTGCAGGGGGAAAGCTTTGCAAATGGTGAAGCAGTGCTGCAGGTGTCTGTCTCTCTCACGCCATTGTCGCCATCCTCTCTGTTTCTCTGTCTTTATCCAATAAATAAACAGAATGTTTCAAGAAAAGAAAGAAGGGGGCCAGGTGGTGGCACACCTGGTCAAGTGCACATAGTATAAGTGCAAGGACCACACAAGGATTGGGGTTTGAGCCCCCAGTTCCCCACCTGCAGGGGGGTCACTTCACAAGAGGTGAAGCAGGTCTGCAGGTGTCTGTCTCCCCCTCTCCATCTCCCTCCTCCCCTCTCAATTTCTCTCTGTTCTGTAGAATAAAATGGAAAAAAATGGCTGCGAGGAGCAGTGGATTCGTAATACTGGCACTAAGCACCAGCAATAACCCTGGAGGCAGGAAGGAAGGAAGGGAGAATTCTCTGAAAACTTAAACACGTTTTAATGCTGATTATATGATTTACTTTATTGTCATCGTTATATTGGAACATGTAATGTCATGTGACCTTGTTCTTAAGGGAACTTAATCCCAAGTTAAGGGATGCACTCGAGTGACACCCCCCCCCCCCCATTCCAGATCTTTACTCTGACTATGGAAGGTTTTTGTGGTTACTCTGGAAGCTCTGAGCTCTTTCTCAGACTCTGACCTAAAAAAGTCTTAGCTGCTCCTCCTCTGAACCATGTCATTGTCTCTGCAAGGAGATCACACTCTCACAGCTTCCACGGGCTTCGAGTGTCCGTTATCCCAAAGGCCATATTCTGTACTAATTTCCACAGTGGCTTGATCATCCCATACATGTCCTCATTCTGTTGTGGTTCTCTCTCTCTCTTTCTCTCTCTTTTAATATTTATTTATTCCCTTTTGTTGGCCCTTGTTGTTGCTATTGATGTTGTCGTTGTTGGCTAGGACAGAAAGAAATGGAGAGAGGAGGGGAAGACAGAGAGGGGGAGAGAAAGACACCTACAGACCTGCTTCACCGCTTGTGAAGTGACTCTCAAGTAGGTGGGGAGCTGGGGGCTCGAACCGGGATCCTTATGCTGGTCCTTGCACTTTTCACCACCTATGTTTAGCCTGCTTCGCTACTGCCTGACTCCCCTCTTGTGGTTTTCTTAATCTGTTCCTATACAGTGTGACTGCAGCGACTTCTCACAAGGTCAGCATCTAGCCCATAGCAGTTCGGAGCCTACTTTCCCTTCTCCCAACGAAGCACTTTTGCTCTTGTATTGTCTCCTACTTTCCATATAAATATATTTTTTCCAGAGCACTGCTCAGTTCTGGCCTATGGTGGTGCAGGGGATTGAATCTGTGAGACTTTGGAGCCTCCGGTATGAAAGTTTTTTTGTATAAACATTATGCTATCTATCCCTGCCCATAAATTTTTTGTTTTTGAAAGGATTTATTTTCCAAAATTATTAATTCTAAAAGGCAGTAAATTACCATATGTGTATTTGCCAAATTTGTGATGTTTTACATGGTTATATCCCAGAGAGCCCCCCCCCCCCGCCCCTTTTTTCCCCCTCAAGTCTTCAAAAGTACATTCTAAGTCTGCCTTTACCTTCTTTACCCACATACGGGTCTCATCTCCTCTGTCTGGTTTCATAAATACACAGAAGTTCACTCTCTAGTTGTCCATCCACGTTGCCTCTTAGCTTTCGTTCTGTCCCTTTTGTGTGTGATTGAACAGCGTCTCACAGACTTCTCAGGTTTCAGGTCTGTCTCCATGCCCACACTTGGCACGTGCAAGCCACCACATTCCCCCCACCAACTCTAGGCCCTCTCAACACCCCTTCCCTCTAGCCGCCTTAGTTCACACACGTTTACAAGAGACTGTCTGGTTATCTTCTATTCATTTCATATATATATATAAAAGATGAGATTGTACCACTTGGAACAAAATGGATGGAATTGGAGGTGATTCTGCTAAGTGAAATAAATAAAAAGATGAAAGACAGCTACCAGATGGCTTCGCTCATGTGCAGAGTCAAGATGACAAAAGCAAAAGAACTCGCGTGCTGTTCCTTTTTAAACCCTCGCAGCTTCTCAAACCTTGTGCTATTTTTTTTTTTATATTTAAATTACATTTTATTTTTGGTCCTGCTTTACAGGCTGCTGCATTGGTTCTTTTACCACTAGCTGCCCAGCATTCCTTTTAGCACTATTTGTTTTATTATATTTTTAAATACAATCAAATACATAATGAAAATAATGCATAAGTAATGTGGAAAACAATACCCTCTCAACCCATCCTCAGCATTGGCTTTTCCTTGTTGGTTTTCTTTTTCTTTTCAACTTGGGTACCACTTTTACTGACAGGATGTTGACTTACAGGGTTGCTGTTGTCACAAGGTACCTGCCTACTCTTCTTCAAGATAAGGCTCAGTCCGTTTGACTTTCCACCAGATCCTTGTCCTGTTGTACCACAGAGACAAAGATCTCTGGCCCTCGTCCCTCCCCACTTTTGCTTCTATAGATCTGCTGTGACAGACCGCAGTCCATTGACTTTAAACTCTACGTTGTCCCTGGCTTTGTTTCTTAGATCCCATCTGAGTGAGATCACCGCGTATTCGTCTGTTCAAAAAGCGTCCTCGGTGACACCCATGTAGTGGCATAGGAGAATATGAGTTATTTTTTAAATTACTTGATTATGTGCTTTGTTAACCACTCACCTGTTACATTATAGGACCCTTGGATGGCTATTAGTATAGCACTTCCACAAACATGGCCATGCATAGATCTTTTCGGAGAAGTACTTTTGCCATTATCTCACCCATCATGCGGGGTGGGGGCAACTTTGCATCGATGCCAAACACTTCTTTGCTCCTGGGCTGTCTCTTTCTCTCTCTTTCTTCCTCCTCCTCTCCTTCTCCCTCTCTCTCTCTCCTCTTCCCCTTCCTTCCTTCCAAGATACAGAGAGACAGGCAGTGATGGCCCTGAAACCCTCCCAGTAGCTTCGCGTTACTGTGTGATGCCAGGGTCGTGTAGATGACAGGATATCGCCATATGCACCAAGCTATTTCTTCAACCCTCTTATAATTATCAACTTTCTTATATATGAAGATATGCAGAAGAATATTGCGAGATTTATGCACAGTTGCCAAACATACAAACACAGCAAACTGTTAAGCTGTCACTAAACCCAGAAGCTCTTGTTCCCAGTGCACCCACCACCTCTTGCTTTTAAGTGTACAGTGTTTGTAAGCCTAAAGCTCACGTTGTGTATGCTTGTTGAAAATGTAGTCATCCTTAAATTCCTCCAGAGATACCGCCATCTTCCTCAAAACAAGCCATTTATTTTTATAATACTTCTGTATCTTTCATCATTGGATTTATAGTCTAAAAAACCTGCCTGTCACTCCCTGCTAGAGCTAAGACTCCCTGAAGCCAGGAGCTTCATGCCATATTGTTCTTTGGTTCCTGAAAACCTGCTAGTCTCCAGTACAATATTTTATACATAATCGGTCTTTGACAGTTGTCAAACTTGAACTTTCAAGTGTTCTGTCTCGCCTTACGTTTTCTCCTTCCACTATAGCAAACAAGTCTTGCCTCATGCTTTTGGTATCATAGTCCAGTGAAAAGATCCGCAATCTCCCACTCCTTTTTTTTTTTTTTTAACCGGAGTACTGCTCAGCTCTAGCTTATGGCGGTGTGGGGGATTGAACCTGGGACTTGAGAGCCTCAGGCATGAAAATCTCTTTGCATAACCATTATGCTATACCCCTACCCCCACTCCTTTTTCTAGCAGCAGGTATCTCCCACTCCTCCAAGCCAGTATGCCATCTGCTTCTCCTCACTGTCGCCCTTTCCGAGCGAGAACATTTCTATAACTTGGCTGTGCGCAAGGCACAGTCATCCTTTCAGTCACATAAACTCAGAAATCCTGGTGAAACCTTTATTATTACCCTCCCCCTTCATTTGCTGATTCCCATGAGACATAAAGTTCCGGTAATTTCTCCTTTAGAATTTCACCCAGCTCCATATCTTTCCGTTTCGTCAGGAAGAGCTTGAGCAAAAGCTTTGTCCCTTCATACCCAGGTAGCTCTCCTTGCCCTCTGGTTTCTCCGCCTATAAAATAAGAGGCCAGATTATTTTTTTGCCCAAAGACACTCAGTTGGCCATAAAAGGGGGAGGAATGCATGGTGGGAAAACCTATCTCCATAGTTCTTCTATTTCCAAGAATTGACAGACGAGGAAGATTTAAGAGACAGTGGATACAGTGGCACCGACTCTTGTCTTCGTGGACTGGGCTGCTGGAGAATCATTGTGTCTTTTTCTGTGCAAAAACACATGATAACTTTTCCAGCAACACAATATCCTTATATTTTCCTTGTCTTTGTTTTCCAGCATCTACAAAGTACATTTGCAACTTCTCACTTTCACATAAACTTGACCCAAATGGGCAAATGATGTTTTAAAACGTTTTTTATTGGGGGGGGGTGATTAATGGTGTACAGTAAACATAGTTGTTGGTACATGCATAAAATTGCTTAGTTTTCTGAAAAACTCACTTCAGCCTAAGCCTTCCTCCACCATCAGGCACTAGGACCTGAAAGCACTGCCCTCTCAGCCCGCCCCCACCGTCTCCCAGAGTCCTTTAGTTTGGTGCAATACACCAACCCCAGTCCAGGTTCCACTTAGTGTTTCTGATTCCTGTTCTTATTTTTCAACTTCTGTCCATGAGTGACATCATCCTATACTCTCCCTTCTCCTTCTGGCTGATCTCACTTAACAGAATTCCTTCAAGCTCCATCTATTCAAGATGAGGTGAAGAAGGTGAAGTCACCATTTTTTATATACACATTCCATTGTGTATATAGACCACAACTTAGCCACTCATCTGTTGGTGGACACCTGGGATGCTTCCAGGTTTTGGCTATTACAAATTGTGCTGCTAAGCACATAAATGTACACAGATCTTTTTGGATGGATGTATTTGGTTCCTTAAGATATATCCCCAGGAGAGGAATTGAAGGGTCATAGGGTAGGTCTATTTCTAGCCTTCTGAGACTTCTCCAGACTACTCTCCACAGGGGTTGGACCAATTTACATTTCCACCAGCAGTGCAGGAGGGTTCCTTTACCCCAGCATTTGTTGTTACTGTCCTTTCTGATATGAGGCATTCTCACTGGAGTGCAGTGGTATCTCATTATCTTTATTTGCATCTCAGACAGTCAATGACTTGGAGCATTTTTTTCCTGTCTATTGGCCTTTTGGAACTCTCTGATGAATATTCTGTTCATAACTCCTCCCCACTTTTGAATGGTGGGGCCGTTTGTTTTGTTGTTGCTGAGTTTGGTGAGCTCTTTATATGTTTCGATACTTAGCCCTTTGTCCGATGGATGGCATGTAAAGATCTTTTTCCATTTTATCAGGAGTCTCTTTGTTTGGGTGGTGGTTCCTTTTGTTGTGCCAAAGCTTTTCAATTTGATGTAGTCTCATTGGTTTATTTTTGGTTTTGTCTGCTTTGCAGTGGGATTTGTGTCATTGGCGATGCCTATAAAATTTACATGCAAAGGGTTCTGCCAGTGCTTTTCTCTAAGCATTTGATAGTTTCCAGCCTAACATCCAAGTCCTTGATCCATTTAGATTTTTCTTTTGTGTGTGGTGAAACATAGTGGTTCAGTTTCATTCTTCTGTACATTTCTTTTATTACCTTTATTTACTTGTTGGATAAAGACAGTCAGAAATCAAGAGGAAAGGAGAAAATAGAGAGACAGAGAGACACCAGCCGCACAGTTTCACCACTTGGAAAGCTTTCCCCCTGCAGATAGGGACCGCAGGTTCAAACTGGGGTCCTTGTGTGTTATAACATGTGCATTCAACTAGGTGTGCCACCACCCAGCCCCTTTTGCACATTTCAACCCAGTTTTCCCAACACCATTTGTTGAAGAGACTCTCCTTTCTCCATTTAATGGTAAAAAATTAGATATCCACAGGTGTGGCAAATGACTTTAATGGAGTCCGTTGGATGTTGGTTCTACTGTAGTAGCTCAGGAACATTTAGTAAGGAATACTTGATTTGATTTAGTGTAATTCTGCTGTGACTTGAAGTTGAAATTATATATAACATTTTTTCAACCATTTAGTAAGGAATATTTGATTTGATTTAGTGTAATTCTGCTGTGACGTGAAGTTGAAATTATATATAACATTTTTTCAACCACCAAACTGTTGCAGGCCGCAAGTACACAGCTTCTAATTTGTGCAAGTTTTTATTTATTTCTCATAACCCCTGCGGAGCAGGTAAATAGAAACAAAAGCATTAATTCCTTTGTAATTATTTGTATGGTATAATTTTGAAAGCATGTGTTCTCATAGCAAGAGTATTGATGTTAGTGCTTACTTCACGAATGTCAAGTGCTTTTAACTGTGTAGAGGGTACTTAATATTTTATTATAATTCTGATGAAAACACAGAAGTGACACTTTCATATTACATATTATCATATTATAAAAAGAATGCTTTTTTTTTTTCCACTTTAGAGCATGTCAAAAGAATAAACAGTAATTTGAATGCTCTATTTTTATTTCTAGAAACCAGCAAATATCCTAGTAATGGGAGAAGGTCCTGAGAGGGGGAGAGTCAAAATAGGTAGGTAATTTATTTCTAAAAGAACTTATTAAAAAACTAAAGTGGTTGCAAAGATGGTTTCCCTTTTTAGCATTGCTTAAGTGGTCGCTTTAAAATCGCTTCCTCACAGTATTTTTAGAAAACATGTTGGGAAATAGTTGATTAAACTTCTCAGATTTACTGTTCCCTCCAATCATCCTTTGTATTCTAAACTCAGACACATAGCTGGAATTTGACCGGCAAGCCCCCCAAGCCGCTATCACACGTTACCCCAAGCTCCCGTGAAGGTCCCCACCAGCATCCTGCGCAGTGACCCTTTATGTCCTACCCTGAGTCTTGCTTTTGTCTCTGCTTCCCCAAATGTTTTCCACTAAAGGCACCCCTCCCATTCTGACCAGATCATGCACAGTGCGGTCTTCATGGGTCATCGCCCTTCCTCTGCCCTGGGCCGGGTAGGCTCCCTGTGTGTCTTTTCCCAGGTTGCCAAACTTTCCTCCTGGCTGGTTGCAGATTACAGCAGGAAGCTGTTCAAGTCTTAGGGAAAGAAGGAAACTTAATTTAAATCCTGCTGAACAAGCTGCAGCCTCTCCAAGTTCAGCTGTCCTGCACTTTATTATTATTATTATTATTATTTTATCAGAGTGCTGCTCAGCTGTGGCTTGTGGTGTGTGTGGGGGGGTGGGGATTGAACCTGGGACCTTGGGCCTCAGGCATAAGTGTCTCTCTCTCTCCCTCTCCCCGCCTCCATCATGAGAGTCTCTTTGCATAACCATTATACTATCTACCCTCATCCTGTCCTGAACTTTAATATTGACAGTAGAGGGTGGCTGTATAAAATAAATGAAGTGACACGAACTATTTTTCTCTTTTTTTTTTTTTTTTCTTTTTATTTACTTACTATTGGATAGAGACAGAAATTGAGAGGAAGGGGGAGGTAGAGAGACACCTGCAGCCCTTCTTCATCACTTGTGAAGCTTTCCTCCTGCATGTGGGGACCAGGGGCTCGAACCCGGGTCCTTGTGGACTGCATCATGTGCGCTCCACCAGGTGCACCACCACCCGGCCCCGACATGAACTATTTTTCAAACTACATGCTAAAATGTTACGAAAAACATTCAGAACACAGGACCATTTGCATCTCCTTTTCACTTTTACAAGTGTCTAGCAAAAAGGTCATCAATAGGGGGCCGGTGGTAGCGCAGCTGGTTAAGCGCACATGGCACCAAGCACAAGGACCGGCATAAGGATCCCGGTTCGAACCCCCAACTTCCCCACTTCACAAACAATGAAGCAGGTTTGCAGGTGTCTGTCTCCCCCCCCCCCCCATCTTCCCCTTCTCTCTCAATTTCTCTCTGTCCTATCTGACAACAAAAACCACAAGGGCAACAAGGGCAACAAAATAGGAAAAAATGGCCTCTAGGAATAGCAGATTCATAGTTCAGTTACCGATCCCCAGCGATAACCCTGGAGGCAAAAAAAAAAAGGGGGGATGACAATAAATACTTACCAGAAAAAGCTGATGAAAGTGGGAAAACATTTTCTTTGTCATCCTGGAGGTGCTAAAAGAAATAGACATTACTTATACCAGCGACATATTTGGGGAGAAAATGAGCTTAAAAATGCTTTATCTTAGTTCTTGCGATAGAATAAAACTACTGAATGGTCAGTGCATTCTCAAAGGATTTAAAAATGAAATCTTGTGTCATCCACCTGATTTCTTTGCCTTTAAAATACACATCCTACTAGGGTGTTGCTAGAATGACCTGCTTCAAATTCCACTGTCCTATTTCAACTCCGCCTGCCTGCTCCTGGGTTATCTGCTGCTGAGGTTAATCCACTCGTATTGTTCTTGAAGCTTTTGTTTTCCTCCCTAAATTTTTTGTTGAGGTAATGATGGCTTATAACATAAGGTTTAGGCTCAAGAGGCTGTTCCTTTTTTATTTATTTGTTTGTTTGTTTTCCCTTTTTGTTGCCCTTGTTGTTTTTTATTATTGTTGTTATTGATGTCATTGTTGGATAGGACAAAGAGAAATGGAGAGAGGAAGGACAAAGAGAAATGGAGAGAGGAGGGGAGAAAGACACCTGCAGACCTGCTTTCCCGCCTGTGAAGCGACCCCTCTGCGGGTGGGGAGCCGGGGGCTTGAACTGGGATCCTTACGCCAGTCCTTGCGCTTTGCACCATGTGCATTTAACCTGCTGTGCTACCACCCCACTCCTGAGACTATTCCTTTTAAAATATGTGTTTGCGTGTGTGTGTGTGTGTGTGTGTGTGTACATACACATATATATATTATATATATAGGACAGAAGACGGGATGGGGGGGCAAGGGAGACAGAGACAGAAACCAGAGCACCCCTCTGGCACATGTAGTAGTGCCAGGAATTGAACTGGAAACCTCAGGCATGATAGTCCCACACTCTACTGGTTGAGCCACTTACCCAGCTGCCACTAAAGAAGCTATTCTAAACCAGCTTCCTTTCCCTGGAGCCTCAGCTTGCTTTGAGTTTACTGAGAATGAGAATCATTAAAAAATGGTGAGCTGGCCAAATAACTCACTTGGGCAGAGTGCTTGCTTTGTCGTAGGCTCTGCCCAGGTTCAAGCTTCCCGCCACACTGAAGGAAGCGTCAGTTCTGTGGTGTGTCTATCTCTGTCTCTTTATCTCTGTCTTGGTCTTTCTATCCGAAAAAGCCTGGAGTGGTGAAGCCCAGTGATGACACAATCCCACCGCAGTGCAAGAAAGAAACGTTACTGTACAGCTAGAAAAGTCACAGAGCAGGAGGAGGGCAGGGCTTGCATGCCTGGCCAGGTGCCTCAAGCGGTATGTGCTGAAGTGGTACACTAGGGCTGAGGAGATAGCGTGATGGTTACGCAAAAAGACTTCCATGCCCAAGGCACTGAAGGTCTCAGTTTCCACCCCCAGCACCACCATCAGCCAGAACTGAGCAGTGCTGGTGTTGGGGGGGGGGGGTACTAAGAAATACGGAGTGCTCCTCTGCTCACACACTCATGCACACTCTCATTCTCATAAATAAGTTGACTGAGCTTTTAAATTTTATTGGCATTAAGAACCAAGAAGTCTTACTTTCCATTTTCGTATCTTCCCTCCACACTACTTTTTCTGCAGTCTTCACTAGTTTCTGGGTCACTCTCACACTTTTTTCTTTTGAAGCCTGGACTATGCACATCCATAATCTCATCACTCCCGGGCTGCCTTTTCATTCATTCATTCATTCAGAGAGAGAGAGAGAGAGAGAGACCACAGCACCTTCCATGTGCTACTGGGAATGGAATTTGAACACCCAGCTCATTGCAGGGCATTCACTCTAGCCATCGGGCAACCTCTTTGGCCCTCACACTTTTCTTGCTCTGGTTATTTATTGGCTACCTTTTTTCTAGACATTGGTGAAAGAGGGATAAAGGACACTTCCTCCCTGTGAGAGAGTTTATAATGTAAACAGTTTAATATGTGGTATCATAGGTACTTTCTTGTGTCTTAGGTAATCACCCTCTACTGTCAGTCAGTGCTACAGACGAGGAAAACTGCATTTAGAGAGGCTGTGTGCTTGTGCTTGTGCTTAGTTTTTCAAAGCTAAGGCTTGACCCCTAAGTCTAGAGTTTCTTCCCTACAAACATTGCTGCCTAGTGGTATTTACTCTGTCTGGCGTGACTTCTCTTTTTTTGCTCAATTGGTGCTGCCTTTGAAATAATCTCAGAGAGTGACTCTCCCCCTAAAGTCTCTCCTAGCGCTCTCCAGCCTCCAACCCCCCTCCTTGACGGATTGCACCTCTTACTACAGTACCTCCATTCTCCCATTCTCGTCTTCCCAGTTTTTAAATAAATATTCTCACAGCATTTGTTTGAAACTTCTATGTTTCTCACTTATTCCTCAACTCCTAGATCATAGGGTTTATCCACTGGTGTCCCTCATGCTAAATTGTTAATCATCTGGCCTCGAATTCCCTCCGTCTGCTGAACATACTGTCAGGAAAGGTCACTGCTGGCTTCTCTCCTCAAATCAAGTGGCCCATATTTAGTCACTGTCTTCATAGTCCGGCTTAGTGATTTATTTCTTTTATCCAGTTTAGTCTGGGAATTGTCCTTTCCCTTGGTCTACATGACATCACATGATTCTCTTTTTCTATACTTTCTGCTGTTACCTTCTGCTTTTATACTCGCCCGTTGCCTTTTACCTCAGTTAACCTTTTGTTTCAAGACGCTCCAGGCACTGGTTTGGGACATGACCTCCTTCTACGATTACTTTTTTTGGAAACCGATAGGTTGTGGCCTCAAAATCTTGAATTCTGTGAAAATGATTCTCAGATCTGGATTTCAGATTCTATTCTCTCACCCTAACTAGGATGTCTGTCTCTGTCTGACTGTCCTACTGGCAGCTTGTAATAAATTCAGTCACACTCTTATTCTCTTGTTTGTACTACCCATTCTATTTTCCCAGCCTTCCAAACTCAGTGTCTTCTCCTCAACATCCCAAACATTTTTTTCCCTCCTCAGCGCACATTCTGTAGTCTAGCCAACCCCTTTAGTTGCCTTATCACCACACTCCGCTGGATTGTAATTCTGTCTGAGACTATGTATTAAAGCAAGGGTTCGAAGTAAGCAGGGATTGAGCCTACAAGGTAGCTCAGTGGGTTAGTGAGCTTGCTTTGTCTTGTGCACAACCCAGGTTCAAGCTCAGCCCCCCAACTTACTGAAGGAAATTTCAGTGTTGTGGTATCTTTCTCTCTCTAGTTTTTTTTTTTGTGGGTGGGTGGGGGAGGAATGTCAGTCTGGAGCAGTGAAGCCCTATATATATATAGCAATAATTAATATTAAAGTTCAATTAAACTGCTTTTGACTGTTTTAATAGCACACACACATATATGGAAAGATCAGATGCATATGCTTAACACTTCAGTACAGTTCTCTCTCCCTCATTCCTTGTGCTAAAGGGAGAAGCATACTCAGATGGGAAAAACAGAGTCCCTCTCCCCTTCCCCTGCAAACTCCCCCGGCCTTTAGTTAAACGTGTGTTGCTTTCTTTACTATTCACAGTGATTTATCCTTCAGAGCCAAGTGCAAGCTCTGCTTTAGTAGTTCACTTCCACAAAGGTTTAGCAGAGACTGTTCCACTTAGAACGACACAGGAAACACAGCCCTTCCTCGAGGGACTTAGAGTCTGCAGAGCCACTGGCCACTCCCTTTGACCCCTGTCGCACTTGCCCTTTTGTTGTTATCTGCGTGTGTGTGTTTTGCCATCTTACCTTTACTCTAAAGCTTCTTGGTAGTGTTAGTCTCTCTGCTGCTTTGCTTTGCGCTGCTTTGCTTTTTTTTTCTCCCTTCCTTCCTTCCTTCCTTCTTTCCTTCCTTTCTCTCTTTTTAATTATCTTTATTTATTTATTGGGTGGAGATAGCTAGAAATGGGGGGGGAGATAGAGACACAGAGATACCTGCAGTCCTGTTTCACCACTCACAAAAAATTTTCCCCCTGTAGGTGGGGACCAGGGGCTTGAACCTGGGTCTTTGCACACTGTAGTGTGTGGATCTTAAATTTGTTATCTCAGAGTCAGAAACAAGATATTTACTTACTGTGTAGCCAGGGCTGGAAGCATGTGTGATTTTCATTGTTTTATTCAGACATATGGAGAGAGAGACAGGAAAGGAGAGACACCAGTGGAATGTCCCATGTGGTGGCAACACTTGAACCTGGACCACAGGCATGTACCCTACCCTTTGGGTGGTCTCTCTAACCCTCAAAATGCTAATTAAGCCAGTTGTCTTAAGAGGATTAGAAGAATCCTCTTAACTGGACTAATGTGTAAACTATAAAGTTCTTTACAGATATATTTTTATTTATGAAATCTTAAGGAAGCTACAAAGTTTTGGGGACCTTAGTTAACAATAATTGCTCTTTTCCCTGTTTTTGTGAACCTCTAATGAAATCAGTAAGTATTGGTACAAAGTTCTATTAAATGCAAAGTTAGAACGTGCCATGTCTTTTAATTCTCCACATGTTCTTAAAGATATGTGACTTGCCGGCAACTGGTTCTGTGAGGGGAAAGAAACTAATTTTTAGCATTTATTGTTTTTCTATTATGTAAATATTCCCATTCGTAGCCAATTCAAGATATCAGCACTATGCCACTGAATGCAGAGTTGGGAAGAGATAAATACAAGTTGTCTGAGTCCATAGAGTGGAGAGTATATTTAAGCACGGACTACTGACAGCTTTAGAGACATGACTATTACTATCGCAAAAACCAGGAACCTCAAGCCAGACTTGGATTCTAATTCTGAGTTTGTGTTTTACTGGCTTTATGACCTTGGGAACATTTGAATGTCAGTAAGCCTCTGTTTCTTCATTAATAAAGTTGACACAATTATAGTAACCGACTCAGGGAAAATCTGATAAATGGAACAGACTGCTAGTTTAAAAGGCAGGGGAAGGATTGCTTTACAAGATTTGTGGCTGCGGTTATTGTTGTTGTTACTTATTTATTTATTTATTTTTTACCAGAGGAGTACTCAGCTCTGGCTTATGGTGTTGGGGGTGGGGTGGGAATTGAACCTGGGAACCGGAGCCTCAGACATAGAGTCTCTTTGCGTAACCATTATGCTATCTATTCCCACCCTTGTGGCTGTTGTTATTAACCTTCCATGATGCCAGTCATACGCCAAACAGTTTTGTGTTAACGTATTTTATTTAATTTATTTTTTTTTTAGCTGACATGGGCTTTGCCAGATTATTCAATTCTCCTCTAAAGCCTCTAGCAGATTTGGATCCAGTAGTTGTGACATTTTGGTATCGGGCTCCAGAACTTCTGCTTGGTGCAAGGCACTATACAAAAGCCATTGGTAAGTTGATCAGCAGTGATTTCTGGTCTGGACATTGAATTAATCATGAGGTTCAAACGATATCATAAAGTTGTTTTGTTAAAATCACTCTGTAAAAATCCTATAGTCTTCTAAATTTTAACATTCTGGTATATTTGGACTTTTTTTTTTAAGTGTATCAAAGAATATTGCTGTTATAAAAAGGATTTTTTCTTCTAGAGAATAGAGATATCTGATCTTGTGTTGCTATGGAAACAGTAACATGCAAATTTTACTTTTCACTTACTGTGGATCAGAAGAACTAGAGAAAGGTTTAGAATTGTTTTCTTCACAAAAAGAAACAAATATAAGGGGGGAGGGCACCATGGTTGGAGAGAGCCCCTGCTATTTGGGGGGAAAGTCAGTCAATTCTTTCCTACGAAAGAAGCAATATGACTAATCTTTTTCTCTTGCCATTACAGTTATCAGAATGGCAGTTTCACCATTAAGGTAGGAAACAGAGTTGAGTAGATTAGCTGTGCTCATCATCTTACCATCTCACCAAGTAAAACACTTGACTAAGAACATCTGTTACTAGTATATTCTCTGTTGGACCTAAAATCTACTTCAAAATAGAGCTTTCAGAGAGTTTGCTTCTTGGTCATCGTAGTGTCCTCAAAGAACCCCACTGCAAGTTGAAGGAGTGAAGAAGAGAGAGAGCCCTTCTCAACTCTAGAGATTTCATTAAAGGGGATAATGAGAGAGGAGGAGAGCATCAATAGGGAGGATTGATTTTTTAAAAATTTACTAAGTGTTTTTATTTGGAATTTCTTGCTGAATTTTCAGTGTGTAAATGTTAGACTGAGTCAGTTTTGACTACATTTAATTGCTCTTGTCGAGTTCTGCTTAGTAGAGGCATTAAAAGTCTAAAATTACTAAAAGTAGGCGAGTAAACACAATCCTTTTCCTGTCAGATTTATGAAAATCCTGGTGGTGCTTAAGGATTCAGAGGCTGTTCCTTCATTCGGAAACATCAGACTGAAAACTAACCTACTCACGAGCAAAAAGGGAAACAAACATGAAGTATGACAGTGTGCCTACACATTGCAAGATCTAGCCCCTCAAAATTGAGACAACCAGAACACATTTATTCTTGGCTCAGAGATCAGACTGCTGGCATAGTACAAGAAGACTGCAGTATTTCACAAAGAGGGCTGATTTTGTTAACGTAATTAAAAGGCCTATGAGTAGAGTTACTTAAGAGCCACCAGTATATGTATATTTTCTAACCAGGAAGGAAATTTTCAGTTAAAAAAAAATAAAACACATTCAGCTAAAACTTTCTATTAAACTAAAACTAAATACCTTCCCCCAACAAAGTCTGTTGTGCCCCGAGATTATTATGTGGCAGTTCCAGTGTGATAGGCCCGTAGACCCTGGAGTGATTCTCTTATGTGTGATCCACACACATACTGTGAACCCACACATTGAAGTGCACAGTTTTCTCATTAACTGCTTTATGTTTAGTTCTATGTAGATAAGGGTTTTGGAAATAAAGGTTGATGGATATGCTTTGGAAAGCAACTATATTCCTTATTTCGTCAGGGTAAGGTGAACTGAGACTGAATTTTAACAAGCTTGTTAACAGGAGGGGTAGATACCATAATGATTATTCTAAGAGATTCTCAGGCTTGAGGCTCCAGAGTCCCAGGTTCAAGTCCCCCCACACCTCCATAAGCCAGAGCTGTGATCTCTGGGTCTATACTCCCAGAGGGCTAAAGAATAGGAAAGCTGGGCGGAGGGTAGATAGCATAATGGTTATGCAGACAGACTCTGCATAACCATTATGCAGACTCTGCATAACCATTATGAGACTGCACCAGCCCAGGTTCAGTTCCCTGTACCACCAAGCCAGAATTGAACAGTGCTCTGGTAAAAAAAAAAAAAAAAAAGAATAGGAAAGCTATCAGGGGAGGGGAGGGGATACAGAGTTCTGGTGGTAGGAATTATACCCCTCTTATCCTATGGTTTTGTCAGTGTTTCCATTTTATTTGTTTATTTTTTAAATATTGTTTATTTATTAATGAGAAAGAGAGAGAAAGAACCAGACATCACTCTGGTACATGGGCTGCTGGGGTTTGAACTCTTGCTTGAGAGTCCAATGCTTTATACACTGCGCCACCTCCCGGACCACGTCAGTGTTTCCATTTTATAAATAAAAATTAAGAAATATAAAATAAAAAAAAATTTTAATCTTGTAACTTACTTGCTTAGTAATTGAGATTTTTCTACTGAAAGACAGAAAGCATAGTCACTATTTCTAGTTCTAGCTAAATTCTACTTATCCATTTGGGATAGATAATAGAAGAAAAGGTCAAACACAGAAAAAAAATAATAACCCCAAACATGTTTCAGCAGGTCTGAAGCAGACTTATAAGCACATGCATATCCATTCATCCTTTTCTGTTTACCTAGCTTATCTCATACGTGATTCAGAACCTAAGAGGACGAAGCCATGTGATCAGGGTAGTTGACGAAGTGACACAGAGTGCAGGGTGGGATTGGTGATCTCTGTGCATGTCTTGATGTGCATGTTTGTGAGGAGAAACAGGTATAGGATCTACATAACCATTTTAAATGAGATACTGGGGCTGGGGTGATGGCGCACCTGGTTAAATGCACACGTGACAGTGTACAAGGACGTGTTCAGGCACTCGTGGGGGTCCCCACTTGCAGGGGGAAAGCTTCACAAGGGATGAAGCAGATCTGCAGGTGTCTCTCTCTCTCCCCCCCCCAATTTCTCTCTGTCCTATCCAATAAAATAAAATAAATAAAATTAAATAAAATTAAAAAAATTAAAATTAGATGCTAATATGGAACAGGAAACCCGAGGACTTAATATTTCCTGCTATACTGAGGATCCTACTTTTAAATATTTATTTTTTCCCTTTTGTTGTCATTGTAGTTATTATTGTTGTTTTTGATGTCATTGTTGTTGGATAGGACAGAGAAATGGAGAGAGAAGGGGAAAACAGAGAAGGGGAGAGAAAGATAGATACCTACAGACCTGCTTCACGGCCTGTGAAGCGATTCCTCTGCAGGTGGGGAGCTGGGGGCTGGAACCAGGATACTTAGGCCGGTCCTAGTGCTTCGCACTATGTGCGTTTAACCCACTGTGCTACCGCCCAACTCCCAGGATCCTACTTTTAACAATTGACAGAAAAATCTAGATCCGCTCTTATTTCATAGATAACATACCAGGAATCGGAGTGACTAGAAACACAGTGTAGTTGACCCTGCTGACTGCATCGTACCCACCAGGAAGAATGATGGGCCGTCTGAAGCAGTGTCCTGACTAGGGGCAAGAGTTCCCCAACTTAATGGAAGAGAGGAAATGACTAAAGTAGCCACTGTCGTATAGCTCCAGTTTTTAGTGTTGGTGTCCATGAGTATGCTGATCCTTCTGTGTCTGAGAAAGATTAAAGTAGAGGTCTGGGAAGTAGTTGAGCAGGTAAAGTGCATGCCTTACCTTGTACGAAGCCTTGGCTTCTATCTCTGGGAGCATTGTGGACACCAGGGGGAACTCCATGCCTGGCAGAGTGGTGTTTTGGGGTCTCTATTTCCCTTCCTCCCTCCCTTCCCACCCACCCACCGACCTACCCAACTATCTATCTGTCTGTCTATCATCTATCTGTCTATCTATCATCTATCTGTCTATCTCAGCATAGAATAAGAATGGGATGGGGAACTGCTTAGCAAAGACCTAGGTTCATTCCCCAGCATTGCTTAAAAAATAAAGCCAAGTTAAAACGATATTTTATGACCTTTTTTACATGGCAGGTAATAATGTAATGAAAAAAACTGAATATTATAGGATTTGGCCCCATGATCAGAAATGCTGGCTTAGGTGGGAAAAGACGACTCCTGAATGGAATCAGATATGAGATGCATATATATATCTTATTTTAATGAAAGAAATAACAAAGAAAAACGACATTGCTACTCAGCTCGGGCTTATGGTGGTGCTGGGGAGTGAACCTGGGACCTCAGGGCCACAGACACGAACAGAGTTTTTCATTTAGCAATTTTTTCTTCAGTAATGTACCAACATGAATTCTAGCTAATGGTTATAAACATTTTTTCTTATTTTGCTTATATCTGTTAAACAGTATTTATTTAAATGGGCATCTGTGAATTTACATCTCAGATTAATTCTCCTATACATTGGACAAAGGATTGTTAATATAATCTAATCTCAGAATCTAGTTTGCAGTTTTCTATATGCAGAATTTATTATATAGACTTCAGTTGACTCTTGAACAGACATGGATTTGTTTAAACTGTACAGGTCCATTCCTATGTGGATTTTCTTGCGAACAGATAGCAGAAACTTACAGGATCAATAAATATGATATGGCATTATAATTTTTTTATCTTACGGTTTTTTACTAGTATTTTCTATAGTTTATTGTAAAAATACAGTATGTAATATATATCAAATGCAAGCTATGTGCATCTCTCATCAACAGCAGTTTGGGGGAGTTAGAGTCATACTCAGCTTTCTGCCTGCATGAGGACACATCAGAATACCCCGTTCCAGTTCCTTTCCTTTTTTCTTTCCCCTTCAGTAGCAGTTTTTATTTTCTTCTAACATAAAATCCTGTTGAACAGTGTGTTGAGAACACTTTACAATCGTTTATAAACAATAGTTTTTCCCCTTTGGTCTTTTTTTAAAACTTTTTAAAATATTTATTTTCCCTTTTGTTGCTCTTGTTGTTTTATTGTTGTAGTTATTATTGTTGTTATTGATGTCATTGTAGTTGGATAGAACAGAGAGAAATGGAGAGAGGAGGGGAAGACAGAGACGGGGGAGAGAAAGACACCTGTAGACCTGCCTCATTGCCTGTGAATTGACTCCCCTGCAGGTGGGGAGCGGGGGCTCAAACCAGGATCCTTATGCAGGTCCTTGCACTTTGCGCCACGTGCACTTAACCCGCTGCGCTACCGCCCTACTCCCCCCTTTAGTCTTTTTAAAAATTTGTAGATAAATCTTTTATTAATGTCAAGTAATAGTTTTCCAATTTGTCAGCTTTCACAGGCAGATTCTCCCCCCGCCCCCCTTTCTCTCTGGGTCCTGATGGAATTAGAATTCAGACCTCTGGTTATCTCTCTCTAACATTTACCTACCCCTCTGGGAGTATATACCATAATTCTTTCTGGCTTCTGTAATTGCCTCTCTGCTGGACACGGACACTGGCAGGTTGATCCATACCTCCAGCCTGTTTCTATCCTTCCCTAGTTGGGGTAGGGTCCTGGAGAGATGAGGTTCCAGGACACATTGGTGAAGTCTAGGGTTTAAAATTTTTTAAGTTATCTTTATTTATTTGATAGAGACAGTCAGAAATCGAGAGGAAGGGGGACATAAGAAATCAAGAGGAGAGGAAGAGAGGGAGAGCGAGAGAGAGACCTGCAGCACTGCTTCACGAAGCTCGAGAGAGAGACCTGCACCACTCACGAGGCTTTCCTCCTGCAGATGAGGACTGGGCCTTGAACCCGGCCCTGCCCTGGCACATTGTAACTTGTGCGCTAAACCAGGTGCGCCGCCACCCGGCCCTCTAGCTCCGTTTTTCAAACATTCACTATATTCTATAGCTGCTAATTTGAAATGATGAAAGTGATGAAGGTGACTAATCTCTTTGGGGCATTGGAAGGCTGGGACAGCATCTAAGTAAGTTTGCTCTGAGGACAGCTCTCTCTCAGACTCCTATGGTGCCTCCAGAGACTAGTATTGATTCCTTTCCAGATCTTACAGTTTGTTGAAAAAGGCTAAGTTGGCAATATTTCCAACAGAAGTTGAGTTTTTTTTTTTCCCTCTCTACATCATTCTGTGGGGTCTGATCTGTCTGTTTTGATTCACATCTCAGCGATTCTCCATCATCCTGTGTTTATTTGCAATGAATTGCCATAGCTGCTGCTGATAGTGTTTTATTTAGTGTATCGTATTGAGTATTCTGCCCCTGTAGGCCATTAGCTGAGTGCTTTGATGATTCAGTTGTTAGCAGTGGCTGAGAAGGTTTGTGCCTAAATCTGAAGTAAGCTCATTACTCCCCAAATAGAGTTTCCTAAGGTTGTCTTCATCAGGAAATTCCAAAGTAAGTGCTTTTTATTTGTCTTTGAGTCCAATAATGTGATGACACAGCTTGCTTGCTTGCTTCCTTCCTTCCTTCCTTCCTTCCTTTCTGTCACACATTTGTTTTCAGTATACTTAGTATACTTTGTAGATGGCTTCACTAAAAAGCACTTCTGTATGTAGGCTGTGATTGCATCCAGGATTTATAACCAAAGAAATATAATGACGTGTATGAAAATTTATTTTCTTCCCCTGTAGATATATGGGCAATAGGTTGCATTTTTGCTGAATTGCTGACTTCAGAACCTATTTTTCATTGTCGTCAGGAAGATATAAAAACAAGCAATCCCTTTCATCATGATCAACTCGATCGAATATTTAGCGTCATGGGATTTCCTGCAGGTAATTTATTTTCCTTTACAAAATAATATTTAAGTCTTATTTCACAATTGTTCCTTTTCATAGATACATTTCAAGTATCTCTCATATGTTTAAGTTAAAATAACTAGATGATTTTGGACAAAGTAGTCCATTTTTCTATAACGATTTTCAATTTTTTTTTTGTTTTTTTGTAAGATAAAGACTGGGAAGATATCCGAAAGATGCCAGAATACCCCACACTTCAAAAGGACTTTAGAAGAACAACGTAAGTGATTCCACTTTAAATACTAGTAGTAACCTCAATGCAAATACATAAATCAACCCTTTCAAAACATAAACTCTGGTATGCCATATGTGGTAGTTTCTGTTTCTTCACTCACTGTCATATTCGGTTATATTTCTTTTTACTGAGAAGTAAGCGGTGATTTAACTAACTACCTTGGAGGGAAATTACACCAGCACCTTCCACCCCAAAATGGGCATTGTTGGAAGCGGGCCTGCAGCTCGGCGGTAGAGTGCTTTCTTTGTCTAAGACCCTGCGTTCACGGCCCAGCACCAGAAATACCTGGGACAGAAATGCTTTGTTGAGCCCGCCCAGTGATGTGTGGCTGTCATGTCTTTGCAGGTATGCCAGCAGCAGCCTCGTGAAGTACATGGAGAAGCACAAGGTCAAACCTGACAGCAGAGTGTTCCTCTTGGTGGGTGCCTCTCCCCCACACCGGGAAGTCAGGCCTGGGGCACAGCTCACAGAGGTTCATCCTGTTTGTCGTGAAATTATCCCAGCTGTACCTCGTCTTTAAAAGAAACTCCAGAGACTAGTATTGATTCCTTTCCAGATCTTACAGTTTGTTGAAAAAAGGCTAAGTTGGCAATATTTCCAACAGAAGTTGAGTTTTTTTTTTTTCCCTCTCTACATCATTCTGTGGGGTCTGATCTGTCTGTTTTGGTACATACTGGGGCAGAATGAAAGAGTTTTTTTCTTTTGCATCACCTCCAGTTAAATTTACTAGCTTAATTTTTTCCCCCCCAATGGTTTCTCAACAGGAAAAAAAAAAAAGTTCTGAAAGGGCTTTAATGCTGATTCTTTCTGTAAATTTAGCATAAATACAAGTATGTACTAGCCATGCCATTAGCGATCCAGTTGATATTAAGAAAGAAACAAACATTGATTTGTAAACGCTTTCACATGCTATCAGGTTTGTTTTTTTTTTCCGTCTTCTCTTTTAATGTGCTGTCCCATTTCCAATGTGTCTTTTTAGCTTCAGAAACTCCTTACTATGGATCCAACCAAGAGAATTACCTCAGAGCAGGCCCTGCAAGACCCCTATTTTCAGGAGGACCCCCTGCCAACATTAGAGTATGTATTTCCCTTTTCTAGGTCCATTCCAAGTTGAAAATGCCTCGGGGCGACTGAAAGCAAGAAGCACTTGGTTATTTATTTATTTATTTATATTTATTTATTTTTATTTATTGGATAGAGACAGCCAGATAGCAAGAGGGAATGGGGTTGATAGAGAGGGAGAGAAACAAAAAGACACCTGCAACCCTGCTTCATCACTCTCAAAGCTTTCCTCCCTGCAGGTGGGGACCGGGGCTTTGAACCTGGGTCCTTGTGTACTGTGATGTGTGTGCTTAGCCAGGTACGCCACCACGTGGCTTCCTGCAAGAAGTCTTTTATTTTCTTCATGATTACTACCTCAAAATAAAAACCACTCGAAAGAAAGTTTCTGCAGTATGAAACGCACAAAGCTAGAGGGAAGTATAAATGGAAGTTAGTATTTTAGAAAAGGCCACTAATCAGTAAAGCAGAGAACAGATGGGGCTTCTTGTAATTCAATTTATAAGATTCATTTAGACCGAATCAGTTGGGAACTCGGAAAATTTAAAATTGTGTGTTTCACTTTTCTGCTAAAGCTCTCTGTGTTCCCATCCTCATTATGCCCATGTGTAGAGACTATACTTGAGTTTACTAGAGGTGCAGCTTTGCTTGAAGAAAAGAAAAAGTTCCACTCTGAAAGTCAATGCGAGTTTGGTTATTTTTTAGCGCCGATACGCATGTGTGGAAAAACTTTTATATCTTTAATGCCAACTGGCCAACAGCGATTAAGACCTGTTATTTAAAGTGGTAGTTAGTGTGAAACTTCAGGTGAAACTAATTGTTCTTTCCTTCCTGCTTAAATTACGTTGGGAGGCGTCCAGCAAACACCCTCACAGGTGAAGGGTAGAGACTTAAGTTGGGGGCCGGGCAGTGGTGCACCTGGTTAAATTAAGCTCAGGCATCAGCACAAGGAACCGGGTCTGAGCCCCTACTTCCCGCCTGTAGGGAGGACGCTTTGCAAGTGTTGCAGGTGTCTCTAGTTCTCTCTCCCTCTCCTTATCCCCCTCCTTTCTCAATTTCTCACTGTCCTATCGAATAAAATAAAGAAAAAATGACCTCTGGGAGCAGTGGATTCATAGTGCCAGCACTGAGCTCCAGCGATAACCCTGGAGGCAATAAAAAAAAATTTTAAGATTGTTGTGAAGAAAAGGTAGAATTTTAAATTTAACAGCATCAGTGATATTTGTAGGTTCTAGACCACAGTACATATCATTTATTCTTTATGATTTTTAGTGTGTTTGCTGGCTGCCAGATTCCATACCCCAAGCGAGAATTCCTTAATGAAGACGAACCTGAAGAAAAAGGTGACAAGGTACAAAACTGTATGATGCCTTTATATTACCTTTATATATACCTTTACATTAAAAACCCTGTATCACCCGAGTAAAGCCTCGACTGGATCCCTGTATCACAAGGGAGCAAGGGAGACGAGAGAGCGCTTAGGGGAGAGAACACACACACACACACACACACACACACACACACACCTGCTTTTTATTTATGTCTTCATTGTAGATGTGCTTTGAAATTTGAAATATCCCAAGTTCACAGATAAACTTTCTGATTTGCTTTATACCCCAGTTCCTGATTCTTAATCTTGCTTTTTTGTTTGTTTGTTTGTTTGTTGAGTATGCTCACCATCCCTGTTTGCAAGTACTTTCCAAAAGCATTATTCTCTTCTTTGATCCCATTCGATAGATGTGTCAGGCCCCCCCCACCTCTGGGTTGTCTTCTAATCAATTGGAAATACTATTACAGAGGTGTTTATTATTATTTTTTATCATCTTTATTTATTAGATAGAGACAGCCAGAAATCTAGAGGGAAGGGGTGATAGAGAGGGAGAGAGACACCTGAAGGCCTGCTTCACCACTCGCAAAGCTTTCCCCCCTTCAGGTGGGGACCGGGGCTTGAACCTAGGTCCTTGTGCACTGTAACATGTGTGCTTAACTAGGTGCGCCACCGCTGGCCCCTATTACAGAGGTGTTTTTTTTTTTTTTCCCTTTTGTTGCCCTTGTTGTTTTTTTAATTGCTGTAGTTGTTATTCATGTTGTTGTTGGATAGGACAGAAATGGAGATAGGAGGAGAAGACAGAGAGTGGGAGAGAAAGACAGACACCTGCAGACCTGCTTCACCGCCTGTGAAGCGACTCCCCTGCAGGTGGGGAGCCAGGGGCTTGAACTAGGATCCTTACACCAGTCCTTGTGCCACGTGTGCTTAACCCGCTGCGCTACCGCCCTCTCCCATACAGAGGTTTTAAAAAGTTTAGAACTCTTTCTCTATGCGTTTTATGATCTTCAGTGGGCTTGTTGAGACTGTTTTGTGGGATTGCCATGCCATAAGAATGAACTTGAGAGAACAGGTGCAGTTCAATGTTCATGGGTGTCTATGCCCTTGCTGCTCCCTCCCCCACTCATCCCAGTCGCTTTGGGGTGCCCTGCAGGTCACTCCCTGGGCTGATCAGCAGTCAGTTGCGCGTCATACCAAGCAGTAATGTCAGAGTTCTGTTAATTTAGTTCCATACCAATACCAAGCTTCCTTTTCCCTGCCCCCCACCCCCGCCCTTTCTGTTTTCCTTACAAGAACCAGCAACAGCAGCAGAACCAGCATCAGCAGCCCACCGCCCCTCCACAGCAGGGCGCAGCCCCTCCGCAAGCACCTCCACCCCAGCAGAACAGCACCCAGACCAATGGGACTGCAGGAGGAGCGGGTGCTGGGGCAGGGGGTGCCGGAGCAGGGCTGCAGCACAGTCAGGACTCCGGCCTTAATCAGGTGCCTCCGAACAAGAAACCACGGCTTGCACCTTCAGGCGCAAACTCAGGCGGACCTGTCATTTCGTCAGATTATCAGGTACTCTTCTGAACCTGGATTTCTAATCCCTGTTTCTTCTATAAAATGGGAGCTAGGCTTTATAATGCTTCCTTTTAAAAATAAGTAGTCGTACTTAACCCTAAGGTTGACTAGACAAATTATATAACCCCATTTCTAAGCTATTATATAAAAATGAAGGTTTCTGTCATGCTTTACGCAAGCTATTTTGTTTCTTTTTATCCAGACTCCCTGAGAGGGATTTGTGTCGGTCACATTCTTTCTCAAAGAAAATTTCTCATTTTATCCTTACTACTCCTCTCAGTTTTGGGTCAGGAAACGATATCTGGAAAAGCTGTTGAAAAGAGAGAGGAATGGTGGTGTATTTTGGGCAAAATAAGCTTCATACTTCAGAAGATTTTCTTTTACTGGGAAAAAAAATCATTAAGTAGTCACATAAACATAGAAGATGACAGAATTAAGACTATTATCAGAATTAATGGTTAAATCTCACTAGAGGAGGGCCAGGGAGATAGTATAGTGGTGAAACTAAATAAAAGACTTTAGTTTCTGAGGCTCCTAGGTCCCAAGTTCTATCCCTACCACCAGCATAAGCCAGACCTGAGTAGTGCTCTGGTAAAAAATAAATTAATTAATCTTATTAGGAATAATTTTGAGATTAAAAAGTATTTTGCTACTAAGATAAAAACATTGCAGCTCTAATCCTGAAAATAAGGGGGAAATGAGAGAAAAACTTAGAGAATCGCATTTTTAAAAGTTTTTTTAAATTTTTTTTATATTTATTTACTCTCTTTTGTTGCCCTTTTTGTTTTATTGTTGTAGATATTATTGGATAGGACAGAGAGAAATGGAAATGGAGAGAGGAGGGGAAGACAGAGACAGGGAGAGAAAGACAGACACCTGCAGACCTGCTTCACCGCCTGTGAAGCGACTCCCCTGCAGGTGGAGAGCCAGGGGTTCGAACTGGGATCCTTAAGCCGGTCCTTGTGCTTTGCGCCAGCTGCGCTTTAACCCGCTGTGCTACCGCCTGACTCCCTTTTAAAAGTTTTAAAATATTTTTTTTTAATATTTATTTCCTTTTTGTTGCCCCTGTTTTTATTGTTGTTGTAGTTATTGTTATTGGTGTTGTCATTGTTGGATAGGATAGAGAGAAATGGAGAGAGGAGGGGAAGACAGAGAGGGGGAGAGAAAGACAGACACCTGCAGACCTGCTTCACTGCCTGTGAAGCGACTCCCCTGCAGGTGGGAAGCCGGGAGCTCGAACCAGGATCCTTACGCCGGTCCTTGTGCCATATTTTTATTTATTATTGGACAGAGACAGAGAGAAATTGAGAGGGGAGGGGGAAGATAGAGAGTGAAAAAGACAGACACCTGCAGCCTTGCTTCACCACGTGTGAAGCTTTCCCCTCGTATATGGGGACCAGGGGCTTGAACCTGGATCCTTGCTCACTGTAATGTGTGTGTTCAACCAGGTGCACCACCACCTGGTCCCCTGAAAAAGTTTTTTTTTTCCCCCCAAGGTAATGAGAAACTAAGAAGAGATCTAAGAAGGCAAATAAGCTTAAATGAGAGTTTGAAAAAGAAGGTTTGGTACCAGAGGCCCCCAGGAAAGAGCTTAAGAGAAATGCTAAGGCTAGAGATAACAAGCAAAGCAGAGGCGCCCAGGCCATCAACTTGAGGAGGAGCTGGGCAGGGTAGATAGTATAGTGGTTATGCAAAGAGATTCTCACACCTAAGGCTCCGAAGTCCCAAGTTCAGTCTCCCCCTCACCCACCCTGCCTCTTAACACCACCATAAACCTGAGCTGAACAGCACTCTGGGAGGAAAAGGAAAAGGAAAAAAAAAAGGAGCTAGAAGCCAGAGAAGCACTAGCAAGATGACACAGTGAATAGCTGTCTAAGCTGGCTTTGCATTTGGGATACCTCAACAAACTACTGTGTTTTCACACAACCTCTCCTCTGAAAACTTCAAAGATTCCCGGCAAGCAGAGGAGTGCATTTCCATCTGGTTCCAATTAAACTAATCAAGGCTTCACTTGGGGCTACTAAAAACAGCTTGCCTGTCCAGGATAGTAAGACACAGACATGCTTGGATTTTATTATAACTTCAGTTCCTCCCTTCCTTAATGCTTTCAAATCCAGGAGTTCTTCAGGATGCTTTTCTTTGTCTATACCACGCTTTCTCTCATTTCTTCTATTATTATTATTTATTATAGTAAAGTAGCCAGGAGGGTGACTTAGCAAGTAGAATACAGGTCCTATATTCAATCCCTGGCACAAAATCTGACCAAGTGTTGCTCTGCTTGGGGGTGTCAGTGAGTTTTTCTCATTCAGTGAAGACTTACACTATAAAAGTATGTAAAGATAAAATGAAGCAGCGTTATCGGGGCTATGAGTAGACATCTCTGCTGATTTAGTTGGAGAGACTAGCATGAGGGTGAGGGTGAGAACCCCTGCGTATTCACAGCTCTCTCGCCTGCTCAGCGTTGATGTCTGTGTTTGTGCTTTACTTGGTCTGGAAGTCTAGTTGCGCTGAGTCTGGCCGGACCAAGTAGTAGCCAGCACAGCCAGGCTCAGACCAGTGTGGGGCTTCTCTCCCCCCCCCCCCCCCCAGTAAAACTTCGAAATAAAACCTGTAGTTAGAGAATCTAGATTTTTGAGAGACCTCTTCCACAAATGTAACTAGTCAATGTTATGTAACTGAGGGAGGAAGGAGCCAGTTCTGTTGCTCTGTTACCTTGGACCAGATGCTACTGTGCAGCTCGGCGGTCTTTCTGTGCGAGTGGGAAGACCTTGCCGATTTGTCCTTCCTTAAATCCCCAGTACCACAGCAAGGCCATTTACAGTTTAAATTTCAAGCACAATAGCTTCTCCTTCTCCTCCTTCTCCTCCTCCTCCTCCTTCCCCCTCCTCCTCCTCCTTCCCCCTCTTCCTCCTCCTCTATTCTCCATCTCCTTCCCCTCCTCCTCCTCCTCTTCCTCCTCCCCTCCTCTCCTTCTTCTCCTTCTCCTTAATTATTTATTGGATAGAGACAGCCAGAAATTGAGAGAGGTTACAGGGATAGAGAGGGAGAGAGACAGAGAGACAGACACCTGCAACCTTGCTTTACCACTCACAAAGTTTCCCCCCTGCAGGCGGGACTAGGGACTCAAACCCGGGTCCTTGTGCATTCTAACATGTGCACTCAGCCAGTGCACCACCCCCTTTTAATTTTTTTTAAGCAGTAGCTTTTTTTAAATCTTTATTTATTAGAGAGACAGAAACCAAGAGGGAAGGGGTTGATAGAGAGGGAGAGAGAGACAGAGAGACACCTGCAGACCTGCTTCACCACTCGTGAGGCCTCTCCCCTGCAAGTGGGGACCAAGGGCTCGAACCTGGGTCCTTATGCATTGTAACATATGTGTTCAACCAGCTGTGCCACCACCCGGCTCGTTAAGTACTAGCTTTTTAACAGAGTCCCACTTTTCTGAGAACCAGTCTTCTGAGCAAAGAACCAATCTTTGTAGCAAAGTCTTCAAAGTCTTCTGATACTGATTCTAAGCTAAGCTTATATTTAAATAAATGTTCTGTTCTGTAATGAAAATTTCCTTTACAAATTCTTTTGTATTTGCCCTTAGTACTGTAGAGAGGGATGTTTTGTTTAAAATGATAGAAAATATATTGACTTAAAATATATTTGTCTCTGTCTTCTCTTGAGGATTTTCTTTCTTTTTTATTTTTTGTATGAAAATATTTTCATGCTAAGTATTACCTGAAGCTTATAAAATTCAACTATTTTAATGTTACATCCTGCTCAGCTTTGCCTTGGTTTGTTGTGTAGATGGAACTGCTGCTGTCTCTACCTATGAAAATTATTTTCTTTTAAAAAAAAATTCTTGGGCTGGGGAGATAACATAATGGTTATGTGAAGAGACTCTCATGCCTGAAGCACCAGATGTCCCAGGTTCAATCCTCAGGACCTCCATAAGCCAAAGCTGAGCAGTGCTCTGGTAAAATAAGTAAATTTAATTTAAAAAATTAATAATGCTTTCTTAATTAGAGCTTACAAGGTCTGTTTACTTATTTATGAGAGGAGGAGAGAGAGAGAACGGCACACCAGAGCATTACTTTGGCATTTGAAGTGCCACGGGTTGAACTCAGGTCCCCATGTTTGCAATGTCTGTGCTCTACCCTCTAGGGCCTTTTCCAAGCCACTCAGTTGCATTATTCATGAGGTTATCAGTAGCATCTCGGTATGCTTTCTGAACACTACTGATTCAGTATGCTGCACTGACTATTCTTGCTTGCAGATCTCAGTTATGCAAATAGCTAACCAGAATGAGTCAGGGTAAGTTTCCCCATCTGCTTTTCTTTGCCAGTGCAGCATATTTCCCAAAGAAATCCAGCTCAACTTGGTGCCAAATAAGAAAAATGTATTAACAGAGCGAGCTAGCTGTGAATGCCCATCTACCTAAAGCAAGAGCCTGATGAAAAGGCTCATTTCTCTACCAGATCATGATGAGCCTTTTGAGCCCTTCTCTTCTTCTGTCCCTGACTCACCTTTCCTCTTCCCTCCCCCAGCACTCCAGTTCTCGGCTGAATTACCAAAGCAGCGGCGTTCAGGGATCCTCTCAGTCTCAGAGCGCCCAGTACCACCCATCTCACCAGGCCCACCGATACTGACCAGCCACCACCCAGAGCACAGACTCTAGCAATATGTCTGCATTGAAGAGAACCAAAAAAAAAAAAAAATTAATTAAATAAAATTAATGCAAACTGTGATGCTGTTTAAAACTCATCCAATCAGGAGGACTCTGTCAGACTGAGGGTACTGCAGAAGTCTCTTGTTCATTGACTTAAAGAAGATCTTTTGTGAAGTTTCCCCAACACCCTTTTCCCTGCATGTGTTCCATTGTGACTTCTCAGATAAAGTGTCTGATCTAATCCCAGCACTTAACTTCTGTTCCCTTCAGCATTTTTTGGAGGGGTTTCCTGGTGCACCTTTCTCACGCTGTAGCAATCACTGTCATTTATCTTTTCAGAGCTCTTTTAATAGGATTTTAATGTCTTAGAAAAACACAGGACTCCGGTGGTGTATAGTTTTATATCTCATGGACTTACCTAGCGACAGGTTTTTTTAAAAGAAGAAAAAAATGCACCTTTTAAAGCACTACGTTGTTTTCACAAAATATAACTGTTTTGCTCGTGGAAGTCTTAAACAGGAACCGTTACTGTCCCAAAGTTCTTTACTATTATGTTTTTATTTATCTAGATTCAGGGAAGATCTAATAAAAAGACAGCTGGCGGGACAGAGAGGACCTACAACCAAAAGTCTTGAACTTTTGTAGCTACGATGCTTTCTGTGGCAAAGAACGAAAGTGTGTTGGTGTTTGTATAATCAGTCTATGGAACGTAGTTCCCAGAATCACCTTCTTCTGACTAGTATTCAGTAGTTGAGATTTATAACTTTAACCGTATGTAGCTGAGTCTACCTTTAAAAAGGGTTTTAAGAGCTTTGATGAAATGTAGTCCTCTGGTGACAGATACCAGAAAGCTGAAGCAAATATTCACTGCCCTGGGATTCCTTTAAAGAGTAATCTCGATCAAAAGATGTGTTATTTCCCTTTGGAGGAAAAGCTTTTAGCTTGTGTTGTACATAAACTGGCTTTTGTAAAGAACCACTGGTTTCTTCAGATCTGGGTCAGCTTGAGCAACTTTCTCACATAGCCAAGGGTATTCAAGTAGAAGCCTGCAAATTAATCTGTTTTTAAAATAAAGCGCAGTTTTCTCCATTCATACTGCATTAGACATAGAGTGACTCTTTTTACAGCATGTTAAGAATTTGGGTTTGATTTATGTTTAAAGTGTATTATGTGTGCATAAGTTTGCTATTGTTCCTGAAACTTCATTTTATCCAGAATGTTTTCATTGCACTGAATGCTTTATTTTGCCCCTAGGAGAAAAAACTGAGTGATCGTGCCTAAAAACAAAAAACAAACAAACAAAAAAAAAACCTACAGGCAGGTAATATAAGGCTATACTAGGTGTAAAGTGCAGATTTCTATCTCCACTGTTGATGAATTAGAAGCTGAGTTCTTTCTTAGCCAGTTCAAGGAACCTTCTGACTCCACAGAAGCCCATGAAAGTGTAGGCTTAGAGCTCCTGCTATAAAAGGGGCAAGAAATTTGTATTTTGAATGCTGCTAGCAGCACCAGCCTTGCTTTCAGTATTTTCTTGAACTAGAAGAAATGGTCGATTGTTGTATATCAAGTTATATGCATTTTTTTTTTTTTTACTATTTTTTGTGAACTTAACTACCTGGTTATGATACTCTGGGTCCATACACAAGTAAAAGTAAGATTTTTAGACAGAAGCCAGTATACATTTTGCACTATTGATATGATGCTGTAGCCAGCAAGGACCTTACTGATCTCAGCATAGTAATGCTTCCTACTAATAAAGACTACCATATGAAACTTATCAACCCTGAAGATGAAACAGTGGACATGCCCCATTGGGAGGAATTCCTAATTCTCCATGGTAATGTACCCCCTTCCACTTTTTTAATGTAAGAAATTAACAGCCCCCTGGATAATGTAACTACCTGTATAAAGTTCTTTCTTGTGCCCTGAAGCCTCACTGTCTAGAGATTCTGGTCATCAGGTGCTCATTGTAACCTGACCAGGTGCCCAGTGCCCTGCTAGCAAGACATTCATTCTTCTGCCCTCAAGGGCCTTCTCGTGGCTCAGGACAGGAAGCTCTTCTGGGATGTGTTTGCTGTCTGACTGGTTTCTAAATGAGAGGGGCCTTTGGTTGGCCTCTAAACCCATGTAGAGTGGTCATTCGAAGCCCTGTCAATAGCAAGCAGTGTCAGGAAGAGATTTCTATGTCTATACGCCTTCAGGAGAGACTCACTGGTTTCATCAGTGTCAGTCACTCTTGGCATTCCTCATTTCCTTTTCCATGTAAAAAGGGAAGGAAGCTTTTAATACCCTTCAGGAACCTAAAATTGTAGGACCTCAAAGGAAACCTGCAAAGCTTTTTTTTTTTTGGGGGGGGGGGAAACAACTTTGTGCTTCCTAAATGACCACAATACTTTCTGGAAATTGATCACTGTTGTGGCCCCCAACCCCAAATTGGGGGTGGGGTTATCCCTTAGCAAATGGAAACACCCAAACCAGGAGAGAAGTTGGTTTTCTATGCTCTCCTTTATTTTTATTTTTATTTTTTTAACAAATCAGTTTTCCCATTTACTTTCTGGTGAGGTTTGGGGAAAGTTTCCAGACTTTGTGAAGAGCCAAGTTCGAGGGTGTTAAGGGAGCGTTGGCGGCAGGGCCTGAAGCTACAAGGCGGGAACAATCCTTGTGATGAAGTGTAGATCATGCAGTAACATGTAGAAATCAAGGACGTGTATATTTTTATATCTTGTGTGGTTTGAAAACTTTAGTACTTAGAATTTTGACCTTCTGCACTACTCCTGTTTTGCTCATATACATGTAATTGACTCAAGAACAGGAAGGGACGACATTCATATGTTCACTGTCTCATTCCTGGTGAAGCAGCTTCTAGTTCGAGGCCTCTAAAATGCTGCTAATGTTCTCTGTTACCGGTGGAAGGAGAGAAAGGAGTGGGGGGAATCCAACTTGTAGCTTAGTCTGCTTGGAGTACACTGACTAGCAGGTACTCAACAATGAAGGAAGAAGTCTATGAAAATCAGTCGCAAACTCTGAACTCCATGGCAATACCTCCCAAGGGGATGGGAGGAGGCATTGAAGTCGTTTAGAATGAAGGCAGTGTGAAGAATTCAAGGCCAAGTAACATTTTATAGGAAATATAGCTGTTTCGGTTGCCATAACCTTCAAGAATAGTCACAAATGTCATAGTGCAAAGTTCATCTCCTTTAGAATTCCTTAATAGCGTGTTGTAACTAAGGCCATATCTACTCTTCTGTGCTACCACTGCAAAGGGGTGATGTGTATGTATTATATGAAAAAAAAATTCTTAATGCACTGTTATCTCCTAAATATCTAGTAAATTAATACTATTTAATTTTTTTAAAGATTTGTCTGTGTAGACACTAAAAGTATTACACAAAGTCTGGACCGAAGATGTCCTTTTTAACAGCAATTCAAAGTACTTTTTATATATGTTACGTAGTATATATCCTTTCTAAACTGCCTAGTTTGTATTCCACATAATTCCTCTTTGTGAAGTATACCTGTCCTTGTCTCCCCCCCCCCCGTCATTTTTCTGCACACAACCCTCTGTATATGATTCTAGAGACGGCTGTCTGCTTCCACACGCTGCTGTGAGGTGTGCACTCAGAGCCGGCTGGCCCCCATCTCCGTCCGGGGGGGAGGGGTGTACAGGAAAAGCTGCCTCTTGGAGCTGAGTGTTCCCTGCTTTTTTAGTTGTTCTGACATTCTTCTTGAAATGACTGTTAAAACTAAAATAAATTACATTGCATTTATTTTATATTCTTGGTTGTAATAAAATGTAATTGACTTTGTTTCTGAGTGGATTTTTTTTTTAAGAATTGAAAAATGCTCATCATACATTTTAGAATTATTTATTTTTTCTTGTGGTGTCTAGCAGCTTTCGCATTGCGCATGTCCTGCAGAGTCTATGCAAAATCTCCATTGGGCTGCAATATGTCTTTCCTAGGGATGCTTATGACGTCACAGAGCCACAGAAGCAGGGCTTGCAGATCCCTCCAAAACAAAATGACAGGTTTTTAAAACATCTCAGGGGGCAGTATTTTTTTAATGCTATTTTAAGAACAAAATAGACAGCTTTTTGTGGGTAGGGAATAGCATTGAGAACTTGTCCTTTTATAAGGACATTCTGGAGCCAGAAATCAGCTTGCCTTGTAGAGCATGTCTCGCTGTACATGAGGCCCTGAGTTCAAGCCATGTTACCACCAAGAAGCATCATGGGTGCCATTGAGTGTTGTGCTGTGGTGTCTTTCCTTCTCTCTCAAAAAAAAAAAAAACTACAAAGAATCAACAATTGGGCTGGAGAGACCATCCAGCAATAGCACGCATATGTATGACCATTGGTTCATGCCCCTTCCATGCTCTGGGGGGAAATAAAAGCATTCTGTTGTATCTCTGGATTTCTTCTTAAAATATACTTGATGGGGAGTCGGGTGGTAGCACAGTGGGTTAAGCTTAGCAGGTGGTGCAAAGCTCAAGGACCTGTGTAAGGATCCCGGTTCGAGCCCCTGGCTCCCCACCTGCAGGGGAGTCGCTTCACAGGCAGTGAAGCAGGTCTGCAGGTGTCTGTCTTTCTTTCCTTCTCTCTGTCTTCCCCTCCTCTTCTCCATTTCTCTCTATCCTATCCAACAACGAGGACATCAATAATAACTACAACAATAAAACAACCAGGGCAACAAAAGGGAATCAATATTTTAAAATACACACACACATATATATATATATATATATACTTGGTGAATCTTGGTGTCATCCAGAGCATCATGAAGTGAACTAAAGAATACATGTGACCTACATTGTATTTCATCTAAAAATAGATGTGCATTTGCAGCTGCTCAGCAAAGGTTACACAGACAACACTGTTATTTATAGGGGGAAGGAAGCCTTTTCGAAAGACCATAGCTGTCTTTATTCACTTACTATTGGGTAGGAACAGAAATCGAGAGCGGAGGTGGAGATAGAAGGAAAGTGACAGACACCTGCAGCCCTGCTTCACCACGCCTGAAGCTTCTTCCCCCTTGCAGATGGGGAACCGGGGGCTTCAACCTGAGTCTTTGCGCGCTGTAATGTGAGCACTTCACCTGCTGTACCACCCACCGCCTGGCCCCCATAGCTGTCTTTTTAAACCAGCCACCTGGGTAAGAAAAAGTGGGTGATGGTGCAAACCCCTTCCCACTTTTAGGGGGAAGTATGGGTCCATGTCCTGAGCTGTTCTTTGTGGAGAGGACCTGGATTTTATTTCTCCTCGCCAGTACGCGGCATGATGCCTCGCCCAGCAGACGCTTCCCCTGGCGAATCAGTAGCAGATTCCTGGTGAGTATGATAGGACTACTTTGTGTGGACAGAAATGAATGGAGCTATATATCCTGAATAATGAAAATGCTAGAAATACAACTTTCTTAAGCTGGGTTCACATGTTTATACCGCTCTACAATGTTGGACTCTTTGGTGGGGAGGCCTCTTCCCAGGCAAAAAGTTTAGAGCTTACCTGCTCTGTTTTGCACCAGATGCGGGTTGGGGGGTGGGGGTGGCTAAAAGGAATGTCCGGGGCAGGAGTGATTGGCCGGGTCTTTCCCTGTGTAAGTAGCAAGAGATGTACCAGGGATCACCGGGGGCATGTGTCGTGCACAAAAATCCATGGACTGAACAGCAAAGCAGGGTTTAGAAGGGGTCGCAGAAGGAAGTGACATGTGTAGATCATATATGGTAGGGAGGCCAAGGGTCTGGGGGAGGGTCAGGACTTTTCCAGTAATTGTTGAGCAAGGGGTTTAATCGGTTAAAGGAACAAGAAAGCAAGGTTATCAGTAACCAGCAGCCAGAGCGGGGTCCTGAGGGCAGAGAGAAGATAGATCAGATGGGATCGAAGGAATGGAATGGGTGGGGAAGTAGGGAGGGGACTTTCAGCCAAAGAGATTATGTCGAAATAAGGGAGTGGGCTACTGTGAGGCAGGGAGGCTGATAGGCGGGGCAGACCCTGGAGGCCCTGTACTTTCTTGCTCAACCTCTTAGCAGAGAGAGACTGATGGGATTGGTTGTAGCCCCTCAGGCCCTCATTTTTCAGTGTGTGGGGGGGGTCCCACCAAGCTCTACCATATCCTCACAATTCCCTACACTACAGGAACAAAATTCAGATTGTATTTGAATAAAAAAACAAATGAGGGGGTCCGATGGTGGCGCACCAGGTTGCCTGGTCCCCACCTGCAGGGGCCAAGCTTCACTAGCGGTGAAGCAGTGCTGCAGGTGTCTTTCTGTCTCTTTCTCTCTCTCCCCTCTCAATTTCTGGCTGTCTCTGTCCAGTAACTAAATAAAAATAATTTAAAAAATAATAAGTGAGGGCAGGGGTAGATAGTATAATGGTTATTATGCAAAGAGACTCTCATGCCTAAGGCTCCAAAGTCTCAGGTTCAATCCCCTGTACCAGCACAAGCCAGAACTGAGCAGTGCTCTGGTAAAAAAGAAAAAAAAAAAAAAGAAGTGAAGGCTGGGACAGAGCTTACCTGGCAGGTGCAGATGTACCATGCACAAGGCCCATTAAGCCACAACTCCATAGCCTCCTGGGCGTCTCCATTTCTTTTTTTTCTTTTCTTTTTTTTTTTTTTTTTTGTCTCATAGGTTGGTCATTATACTTTGACATCTAAGGCATGAAAACCCTACACTCAATTTCTTTCTCCAGCTGCACGTCTTTATATATTTGTTTTATTTTGTCACCTCTGGGGCATCACAGCTCCAGGCTACTGACTTTTTATAGAGAGACGACAGACAGAGACCACAGCACCGCAGCTGTTGTGACGACTGGGTTTGAACCTGAGCTGTTTGCACGTGATGAAGTGGCTGTGCTATCCCAGTGAGCTAAGTTGCTGGCATCACTACTCAGCTCAAGTGCTTTGCCCTGTGTGAGAGCCAGGTTTGTGCCTGGTCCCAACTGCATTGAAGGAAGCTTCGGTGTTGTGGCCTTTTCTTTCAGTCTCTGTCTCTTTAAAAGTAAAAGCTTAGGAGCCTATGTGACCGACCTCTGCATCCCTCTAGATCTGAGCTCACATTCTGTGGTCATGAGTAGGAACGTTCCAAGCTGCCCCAGTTTCAGGACCCATCTCCCTCAGGTGTAGCATAGAGTATGTTGTCCAGCCTCCCTTAGAAGGATGGAACATTCTCTGCCATTGTTGATCCACGTTGAGGGCAAGGTCCTATGGGGGCCCACAAAGGGGTCTGTTTTGTTGTTCCTCATAGAGATGGCCTGTTCCTGATAGAGGTAGCAATGGAGAGAGGAATTTATTCGAGATCTAGGCCCATCATGTCTGTTTGGGAATCTCAGGACTCCCGGACTAGGGCCCCAGCTGATGGGTGCCAGGGGCCAGCCCCGGTGACAGTTATTCAAGGTCTTTTGAAGGGAAGGGGAGTTGGCAATGAAGAAATGAAGTGAGTGACACATCAGGTGCAGGAGAGAAGCATCCCTGCCTCTGTCTGAAGAGCTTTATTTAAACACCTTTTGCCTGGATACGGTTGACATCACGTATAATTGTTTTCACTAACACCAAGGATACAGTTGACATCATGTAAGACTATTTTTATTAACATTAAAAATAACTCTAGACATTATTATCACTATAGGTTCTCCTTGAAAGTTTCTTTGGTCTTGAGACAGCCTGCCCTCTCCTAGGTTTTTGGCCATCTGTGTGGCCTTGGTCTGGCCAAAATCACTTCAAACATGATTCCCTTTGTTTCAAGTGTCTGTGTTGGGTAGCGCATCTTTTCTGGAGCTCAGTCTAACAGCTTTTCTTCTTAACCCATCCTCAGATGGGTAAGTAATCCTTTTCTAATTTCTAACAAACTAAACAAATCTACTATAAAGTAAACACACACCGTGAAGACTCTCTTCTAGTTAACCTTTGAGTATGAGTTCACTCGCTTTTGCCTATGTAAAAGTTTACTAACTTACTCATAAACCCTTAGATTAGCCATTTAACTACACAACTTCCTTTTAAAAATTATTTATTTATTAAAAATTCTTTATTGAGGAATTAATGTTTTACATACAACAGTAAATACAATATTTTGTACATGCATAACATTCCCCAGTTTCCCATTTAACAATACAACCCCCACTATGTCATTTATCATCCTTCATGGATCTGTATTCTCCCCACCCACCCACCCCAGAGTCTTTTACTTGGGTGCAATACGCCAATTCCATTTCAGGTTCTACTTGTGTTTTCTCTTCTGATCTTGTTTTTCAACTTCTGCCTGAGAGTGAGATTATCCCATATTCATCCTTCTGTTTCTGACTTATTTCACTCAACATGATTTTTTCAAGGTCCATCCAAGATCGGCTGAAAACAGTGAAGTCACCATTTTTTACAGCTGAGTAGTATTCCATTGTGTATATATACCACAACTTGCTCAGCCACTCATCTGTTGTTGGACACCTGGGTTCCTTCCAGGTTTTGGCTATTACAAATTGTGCTGCCAAGAACATGTGTACACAGATCTTTTTGGATAGGTGTGTTGGGTTCCTTAGGATATATCCCCAGGAGAGGAATTACAGGGTCATAGGGTAGGTCCATTTCTAGCCTGAGAGTTCTCCAGACTGTTCTCCACAGAGGTTGGACCAATTGACATTCCCACCAGCAGTGCAGGAGGGTTCCTTTGACGCCACACCCTCTCCAGCATTTGTTGCTGTTACCTTTTCTGATGTATGACATTCTCACAGGAGTGAAGTGATATCGCATTGTTATCTTTATTTGCATTTCTCTGACAATCAGAGACTTGGAGCATTTTTTCATGTGTTTCTCAGCCTTTTGGATCTCTTCTGTGGTGAATATTCTGTCCAAGTCCTCCCCCCATTTTTGGATGGGGTTATTTGTTGTCTTGTTGTTGAGTCTGGCAAGCTCTTTATATATGTTGGTTATTAAACTCTTGTCTGATGTATGGCATGTAAAGATCTTCTCCCATTCTGTGAGGGGTCTCTTGGTTTGGGTCTCTTTTGCTGTGAAGAAGCTTTTTAATTTGATGTAGTCCCATAGGTTTATACTTGCCTTAGTCTTCTTTGCAATTGGATTCGTTTTATTGAAAATGTCTTTAAAATTTATGCAGAAAAGAGTTCTGCCAATATTTTCCTCTAAGTATTTGATAGTTTGTGGTCTAACATCCAAGTCCTTGATCCACTTGGAATTTACTTTTGTATTTGGTGAAATACAGTGGTTCAGTTTCATTCTTCTGCATGTTTCAACCCATTGTTTCCAACACCATTTGTTGAAGAGACTCTGCTTTCCCCATGTTATAGTCTGGGCCCCTTAGTCAAAGATTAGATGTCCATAGGTGTGGGAGCTCATTTCTGGACTCTCAATTCTATTCCACTGGTTAGTGTGTCTGTTCATGTTCCAATACCAAGCAGTTTTGATGACAATGGCTCTATAATACAGTTTGAGATCTGGGAGTGTGATGCCTCCAGTTCTGTTCTTTTTTCTCAAGATTGTTTTGGCAATTCTAGGTCTTTTCTGGTTCCAGATAAACATTTGTAGCATTTGTTCTATTCTCCTAAAAAATGTGCTTGGGATCTTGATGGGGATAGCATTAAAGTTGTAGATGGCTCTGGGTAATATATTCATTTTGATGATGTTAATTCTTCCAACCCATGAACATGGAATATCTTTCCACTTCTTTGTGTCTTTTTCAATTTCTTTGAGTAGTGACTCATAATTTTCAGTATACAAGTCTTTCACTTCTTTGGTTAGGTTTATTCCTAGATATTTTATTGTTTTTGTTGCTATCGTAAAAGGAATTGATATCTGGATTTCAATTTCTTCTAACTTAGTGTTTGCATAGAGGAATGCCATTGACTTTTGAATGTTAATTTTGTAGCCTGACACCTTACTGTATTGCCTGATGATTTCCAAAAGCTTCTTGCTGGATTCCTTAGGTTTTTCCATGTATACTATCATGTCATCTTCAAATAAGGAGAGTTTGACTTCTTCTCTTCCAATCTGTATGCCTTTAATTCCTTGCTCCTGCCTGATTGCTGTGGCAAGAACTTCCAACACTATGTTGAATAGTAATGGTGATAGTGGGCAGCCCTGTCTAGTACCTGATCTGAGGGGAAATGCTTCCAGTTTTTCACCATTGAGTATGATGTTGGCTGTAGATTTGCCATATATAGACTCCACTATCTTGAGGAATTTTCCATCTATTCCCATTTTTTGTAGTGTTTTGATCATAAAGGGATGTTGTATTTTGTCAAAGGCTTTCTCTGCATCTATTGATATGACCATGTGATTTTTGGTCTTGCTTTTGTTGATGTGGTGGATCACATTGATTGATTTACGTATATTAAACCAACCTTGCATGCCTGGGATAAACCCCACTTGTTCATGATGGACAATCTTTTTGATATACTGCTGTACCCGGTTAGCTAGAATTTTGTTCAATATTTTCGCATCTATATTCATCAGAGATATTGGTCTGTAGTTTTCTTTTTTGGTTGTTAACTACACAACTTCTATATTCATGATAGATGCCTGTAAGTGAGGCAGAGGGTTTGTGGGTGAGGGGGAGCAATTGGGGCTCCATATAATTAGGTGAAAACCAAAGTCTGTCACTCATACTGTAAGCCACCCGTAATTCTGGCTTTTGGTCTGAGTCCAGCTGATTGAGAAGGTGTAGTGGTGATAGAAAGCTCTTTTTCTGAAGGCCTATCAATGGGTATAGCAGCTTCTGCTCCTATCCATTTTTAGCCTTGTCACACTCACTGCCATAATTGCTGTCACTAGGCACTTCCCCTAGGGATCTCTCTCTCTTTCATAGGCCCCAGGTATATTTGTGCATACCCAATATAGCCAATAGGTCTTTAAATTATCAATGTAAGGAAAAGTAGCTTCGGTTTAGTCTTAGGTCTCCCCGCTTTGCAGTTAGCCTTGCCTGCTGGGACTGTGCCACACTGTCAGGCTTGACTTGCCTCCGCCATTTTTATTGTCCTCAGGTAACAGTTGTGTATTTCCAATATGCCAATAAGTCTTTAAAATGTCCATGTAAGGAAAAATAGCTTCAGTGTAGTCCAGGGCTTTCCACTTTACAGTCAGTCCCAAGCTGCTGGAGACTGTGCCATCCAGAAGGCCTGACTATGCTTCCGCCAGATGGGGTGGCCTGAGAGTGACTGAAGAGTCAGTGTTGAAAGTAGGCCAGTCTCTTGCCCTTATTCCGGTTTTGCAGTCCTTGCTTTGATGAGGTTAGCTTTGGAGTGAGTGAGGCAAGTGTAATAGGAAGTAGGTGAGGAGGGTATCTGAGTCTAAGTAGACACTATTTCATTATGAACTTTATACTGACTCACTGCAGACAATTGTGGACTTCTGCTTTCAGGTATATATTTTGCCCTAATTTATGGACACATGTGAACATATGCTCTATCTCATGGGACCTGGTCTATAACTAGGTTTTGGGACTTCGTTAGGAAGTGGACCTCCTGGAATGGAATTAGAGAATCCTGTGAAGGAAAGATCTCACCTGAGTAATGAAGCTGAATATGTGCCCCGGAGCAGATCAGATCGATGGGGTTTATAGTCAACACTATTTATACATCTTTCCCATATTTGTGAGCTATTCTCTTCCCTGATCCAGCTCTCTGGTCCTTTTTCCAGCCATGACATCATCTTCTCAGACAATAGCTTAGATCCACCTGAATATCAGATGTCAGGCTCAGGAAAAAAGAAGAAGGAAAAAAAAAAACTAGTATAGTCACGGGCTCTTTGGAATACAATAAAATAGGACTACTAACTATCTACAAAACAGAGACTCTTCATATGAACTTTCCCAGCCTTTGGGTTCATGATTAGTCAACAGTTTGTTTTTTGGCTCTATATGTTAACTGTTTTTTCAGCCATCAGGTTCTAGATGCTAACATGATGCCAACCAGACTTCTCTGGACAGACAACTCCACTAATGTGTCCTGGAGCCCCGCTTCCCCAGAGCTCCACCCCACTAGGGAAAGAGAGAGGCAGGCTGGGATTATGGATCGACCTGCCAGCGCCCATGTTCAGCAGCGGAAGCAATTAGAGAAGCCAGACCTTCCACCTTCTGCACCCCATAATGACCCTGGGTCCATATTCCCAGAGGGATAAAGAATAGGAAAGCTATCAGGGGAGAGGGGATAGGATATGGAGTTAGGGTGGTGGGAACTGTATGAAGTTGTACCCCTCTTATCCTATGGTTTTTATCAGTGTTTCCTTTTTATAAATAAAAATTTTAAAAAAGTAAAAGCAGCATTATTGCACAGTTAGTTTCCTGTATGAGTAAGATCATTTTATGACTGCATAATATTGCTTTGTGTGGATTTGTGTAATGATTTGCTTAACTGTATGCTCCTACCGTTGTGTTTCTAGAACTTTTTCTTTTTCATCATAGACGGCACGTTGATTAGCATTTGGGGCATAAGCATTATTTGTACTTCTGTATTTTTAAGAGGATTTTATTTATTTATTTATTTATTGGCTAGAGACAAAAATTGAGGGGAGTGGGGTGATAGAGAGGGAGACAGATACCTGCAGCCCTGCTTCACCACTCATGAAGCTTTCCCCCTGCAGGTGGGGGCCGGGGGCTTGAACCTGGGTCCTTGTGCACTGTAATGTGAGCACTTAACCAGGTGTGCTACCACCAGGCCCTGAAGGATTTTATTAGCATGAGAGAAAAGAGGAGAGAGAGCCAGAGAATCACTCTGCTATATGCAGTGTCAAGGTTTGTCAAACTCAGGCCATCACACTTGACAGTCCAACACTATAGCCACTATGCAACCACCCAGATGACACTTCTGCGTGTTTTAGGATGAATTTCTAGAAGGGAAATCACTAGGTGGAAGGGCATAAATGTTTGGAAAGGCTCTGTAAAGGTTCTGCCAGTTTACTGTACCCAGCGGGTTTTCGTGTTCCATCCAACCTCTTATGGACATGGTTTATTATTGATTTACAAAATTACAGGGAATCGGGCTGTAGCGCAGCGGGTTAAGCGCAGGTGGCGCTAAGCACAAGGACCCGCATAAGGATCCTGGTTCAAGCCCTGGCTCCCCACCTGCAGGGGTGTCACTTCACAAGCGGTGAAACAGGTCTGCAGGTGTCTTATCTTTCTCTCCCTCTCTCTGTCTTCCCTCTCCCCTCTCCATTTCTCTCTGTCCTATCCAACAACAATGACAACAATAATAACCACAACAATAAAACAACAAGGGCAACAAAAGGGAATAAATAAATAAAAATAAATATAAAAAATATATATTTTTAAAAAATTAAAAAAAAAATTACAACAGAGGTAACTCCACACTGTTCCCACCACCAGAGTTCTGTATCCCCATTCCTTCCACTGCAAGCTACAGCAGTTCTCCTAAGGTTGCAGATATGGGTTAACTATTATTTCTACAACTATCTGTCTATATGTGTATATATATATTGCCTATTCTCCCCGCCCTTCATGGCCCCACTGGCTCTTCCTTTCCAAGTCACACATACACCTATGACTACTTCCGAATAGCCCTACCTTTTCTTCCTTTCTCTCCTGGTCCTAATGGAGTTGGAGTTCAGAGCCCTCTGACCATCTTACCCCTGTCATATCTTCCCCACTGGGAATAAAGACCAGAATTCTTTACGGGGTGAGAAGGTGGGAGTTCTGGCTTCTCTAATTGCTTCTCTGCTGGACAGGGACATTGGCAGGTCGACCTCACCACACTGTTTCCACTCCAGAGTCCCTTTGTTTGTTTTTCCATGTTTCTTTTCTGCTAATTGACCACCAATTTACCTTAATGAGGCTACAGGTGATTCTGATGCAGAGTAAATTTCATAATTACTGGATGGGGGGGTAGATAGCTTAATGAATCTGCTAAGAGATTCTCATGTCCAAGGCTCCAAAGTCCCAGGTTCAATTCCTGCACACCACCATAAGCCAGAGCTGAGCAGTCCTCTGGTAAAAAAAAAAAAAAATCATAATTACTAGCATATCCCTTACTCTTAACCTCAAGTTGTCATAAGTTAAATCACTCCTTTAAAAATTGTGGGAGCTACCGGGTGGTGGTATATCTGGTAGTGTGCATACATTACCACGAACAAGAACGTGGGTTCAAGCCTCCAGTCCCCACCTACAGGGAGGAAGCTTCATAAATGGCAGAGCAGTGCTGCAGGTGTCTTTGTCTCTTTCTCTCTCTCTCCCACTCTCCCCTCCCTCTTCCCCATTCTCCCCTTCTCTGTCTCTAACACACACACACACACACACATACACACACGATACACACACACATACACATACACACACGATACACACACACACACACAAAACTGTGGAGATGCTCAACCAAAGCAATAATCCTGGTGGCAAGAAAAAAGAAAATATTTATTCAATAGAGACAGAAATCAAGAAGAGGGGGAAGTGATAGGGAGAGAGACAGAGATACACTGCAGCCCTGCGTCATCACTCACAAAGCTTTCCCTCTGCAGGTGGGGACGAGGGGCTTGAACCCGGGTCCTTGCGCACTGTAATGTGTACATTTAACCAGTTATGCCACCGCCTGCCCCAGAAAACAAAAATCTTAAGTGAGATGATAGAACTCCCTAACTGAAACGTTTCTAATTGATTTATGACTTAAGTGAGGTCACATAACCTCTTACTGGTTAGTTTTTGTACAGTGTGACTTCGGTATTCTTTTTAGATTGTGTCTGTGTTCTGTAAGGAACGAAAATAACAGAAAAGTCAGATATCTTATCTGGAACTCACCCTGGCCAACAGGATTAACTCTTTGTTCTAAAAACTAAAGAATGAAAAATAATAGAGCTCAAATCTAGACCTTTTCATCAGACCTAGTTTTAGCAAACAAGCAAGTCTCTAGCCCACTCATTTAAGTGAGTCTCTAGACTAATTTAGAAAGGGGAACACATAAATTCTGCAGTATTTTTGTGCTTTTAAAAAGTAACAACACATTCCAAAATGAAACTTTCTAAACTGATTTTCTGGGCTGGGGAGATAAGCCTGGTGGCTATACAGAAGGCTTTCCTATCTGAGGCTCTGGGGTCCCAAGTTCAGTCTCCAGCACTACCGTAAGCCAGAGCCAAACAGTATACTGATCTCTTTTTCTCTCTTCTCTTTTTCTCTTCATTACTAAAATAAATAAAATACAGGACAGGGGTAGATAGCATAATGGTTATGCAAAGACTTTCAGGTCTGAGGTTCTGAAGTCCTGGGTTCAATCCTCTGCCAGCGCTGATCAGTGAGTGTTCTGGTAAAAATAAATATTTTTTTTAGAAACTACTAGTGGGTTAGTCACACTCAAAAAAAAAAATTTGTTTTCTAGGTTACCTTGGTTTTGAAGACTATAAATGATTTCAAATTTTGTACATCTTCAAATTTCTTACGACACTGCACCCCCCACCAAGATACACATATCCATCCACTAAAGACCTTGCAACCCAGCCCTCCCTGCCTCTTACAGTCCACTTTGGTGGTCTAACTTCTGCAGACAAATTCAAAGATTTGTCTTTTTTTTTTTTTTTTTTAACCAGAGCACTGCTTAGCTCTGGCCTATGGTGGTGCAGGGGATTGAACCTGGGACTTCGGAATGTCAGGCATGAGAATCTCTTTGCATAACCATTATGCTATCTACCCCTGACCCAATTTATCTTTTTTGAAATTTGCTTGCTTAATTTCCTTTGTTTGCCCCACATGAATGAAATTATTACATGTTTTCATTTTATATAAATCCTTTTACGATTTCTTGTAGGGGTCTGGGGAGACAGTAAAATTGACTTTCATGCCTGAGGCTTTGAAGTACTGGGCTCAAACCCCCACACCACCATAAGCCAGATCTGAGTAGTGCTCTGGTATCTCTCTCTCTCTCTCCCTCTCTCTCTCGCTCTCTTTTTCTCTCACCTTTTTCTGTGTATTTTTCCCTGAAATATTTTTTAGAAACTAAAAGTTAAAAAAGATTTATTTTTCATTTTTATTATTGGATAGAAACAGAGAAATTGAGAGGGGAGGGAGAGATAGAAATTGAGAGAGACAGACACCTGCAGCTCTGCTTCACCACTCGTGAAGCTTTCCCCCTGTAGGTGGGGACCAGGGACTTGAACCTGGGTCCTTGTACACTGTAGTGTGTGCACTTAACCAGGTGCACCACCACCTGCCCCCCCCCCCAAGATTTCTTGAAGAGCTGGTTTGGTGGTGATGAATTCCTTTCCTGCTGCTTATCTGAAAAGCACGCCGTTCCTACAGACCTGATCAATAACCCACTTGGATAGAGTGATTTTGGGGTGGAATTCTTTTCCATTCAAAACTTTGATTATATCCTATCAATTCTCTCTCTTTCTCCCTCTCCCTCCCCTTCCCCCTCCCCTCCCCTCCCCTTCCTCCTTCTCTCTCTCTGTCTCTCTCTTTCCCTCCCCCCCTGTCAGTTCTAACTTTTAGAGTTTCTGTTGAGAACTCAACTCGTAGTCTAATGGTATTTCTTTCATTGTGACTCTGCTTTTCTCGTGTTATTTTAAAATTCTCTTTGTCTTTGATTTTTACCATTTTTGTTATTCTTTGCTTTGGTGAAATTAGGCCCCTGCTTCCTACTGGATATAATTTTAAGGGGCATACACAGTACGTGCCCTTCACCAATGGCTTCATGCCCACCCTCATAGTTCTCAAAGAATCAGAGACATCATTTGGTTGCTAGTTTTTGCAAGCTCATTGATTCAGTCATTTACGTTGCTTTTGTGAGCAAAACCACCTGGCAGCTGTCCACTACTTATTTATTTATTTATTTATATTAATTTATTCCCTTTTTGTTGGCCGTTTGTTGTTGTTGTAGTTATTGATGTCATCGTTGTTAGATAGGACAGAGAAATGGAGAGAGGAGGGGAAGACAGAGAGGGGGAGAGAAAGACAGACACCTGCAGACCTGCTTCACCGCCTGTGAAGCGACTCCCCTGCAGGTGGGGAGCTGGGGGCTCGAACCAGGATCCTTACAACAGTCCTTGTGCTTTGCACCACGTGCGCTTAACCCGCTGAGCTACCGCCTGATTCCCCCTTTACTTATTTACTTTAATTGTTTCCCCCCTGAACTAATACAACCTCATTTTTTTTTCCATGCCAAGTAGTATTCACAGCATTTAGGTTGCTTCTACATTTGCAACTGTGAACACAGGAATGTGTATATCCTCTGGTAAGCATTGATTATGTCCTTTGGCTATATACCTAGGGGTGCTTTTGCTGTATCAAAGTTCTTCCCTTCTTTGCTCCTTTCTTCCTCCCTCCCTCCCTTCCTCCCTTCCTTCCTTCCTTCCTTCCTTCCTTCCTTCCTTCCTTCCTTCCTTCCTTTCTTCGTGCTGGGGCTCAGTGCCAGCACTACGAGTCCACTGCTCCTGGCAACCATTCCCCCCATTTCATTGGATAGGACAGAGAGAAATTGAGGGGGGCAGGTGGTGGCGCACCTCGTTAAGCACACACACTACAGTGCGCAAGGACCCAGGTTCGAGCCCCTGGTCCCCACCTGCAGGGGGAAAGCTTCACGAGTGGTGAAGTAGGGCTGCAGGTGTCTCTCTGCCTTTTTCCCTCTCTATTTCCCCATCCCCTCTCAATTTCTCTGTCTCTATCCAATAATAAACACATCAATTTTTTAAAAATTAAAAAAAGAAAGAAGTTGAGAGGGGAGGAGGAGGTAGAAAGAGAGACACCTGCAGACCTATTTCACCACTTGTGCAGTTCCCCCTGCAGGTGGGGAGCCGGGGGCTTCAACTGGGCATTTTGCTTGGGTCCTTACTCTTTGTTCTGTATGAGTTTGGCTGGGTCCACCACTGCCCAGTCCCCTAGTATTTCCATTTTCACAACAAAAAAAATTTAAGACCATCCATTTCTTTAAAATTTGTTTACAATTATATTTATGTATTTATTGGATAGAGGCAGCCAGAAATTGAGAGAGAAGGGAGTGGTAGAGAGAGCGAGAGACAGACACCTGCAGTTCTGCTTCATTCGCAAAGCTTTCCCCCTGCAAGTGGGGACCAGGGTCTTGAAGCTGGGTCCTTGCTCACTGTACCAGGTGCGCTCAACCAGGTGCGCCACCACCCGGCCCCCACAAACAAGTGTTTAGTGGTTAAATCCATCTGAAAATTCTGGATTACACACCAAGTATAGGCTTTCTCCGAGACTGCGACATGCTGACAGCAGTGAATGTCCAGGAAGTTGACAGAGTGTGTCCTCTTCTCCATCCATCAGAGTTCCCTTCTCCTGAACTCGCAGAGAACACTCTCTTAAAAACAACTGGGAAATCCCTGGTTGTGACTGTGACTGTTGTTGCAGCCTCCACAGCCTCCCTCTGCCTCCTCCCTACCGTCAGTTCACCTTGCTCAAAATGACCAAGTTCTTCCCTGAGGCCCCGTGCTCAGGCAGCTGCAGAACATCGATGAGTAGTAATTGCACCAAATCGGATACATTGATCTCATCCCTTTTGGCAAGTTATTGATTCAGGCATCGTCATGTAAAAGTTGGCCAATAAAAGTCGAAGGAAAACTTCTTGGGGGGATTTTTCTAGCAGTATTTATTTCAAAATGAAATGTCTCCAAACCATCTACAGTCTGTTTTCCAGCGGAGGACTTCTGTAAGCGAGCCGGCAACTCTGGCCTCCCCTGGAGTTCACACTGAAACACCGAAGAGAGGTGAACAGAACAGGGACACTCTTTTTCCTTTTTTTTAAGTTTTTTTTAAATATTTATTTATTTAGTTTCGCTTTTATTGCCCATGTTTTTTGTTTGTTTGTTTGTTTTTGCCTCCAGGGTTATTGCCGGGGCTCAGTGCCGAATCCACTGCTCCTGGAGAGCATTTTTTTTTCCCCTTTTGTTGCCCTTGTTGTTTTATCATTGTTGTGGTTATCATTATATTGTTGCTGTTGCTGTCATTGGATAGGACAGAGAGAAATCGAGAGGAGGGCAAGACAGGGGGGGGAGAGAAAGACAGACACCTGCAGACCTGCTTCAACGCCTGTGAAGTGACTTCCCTACAGGTGGGGAGCCGGGCTCGAACCTGGTTCCTTACACCGGTCCTTGCGCTTCATGCCACATGCGCTTAACTCGCTGTGCTACTGCCCGGCTTCCTGTTGCCCTTGTTTTTTTTTTTTATTGTTGTTGTAGTTATTGTTGTCGTTATTGATGTTGTCATTGTTAGATAGTACATAGAGAGAGGAGGGGAAGACAGAGAGGGGGAGAGAAAGACAGACACCTGCAGACCTGCTTCACCACCTGTGAAGAGACTCCCCTGCCGGGGGCTCAGACAGGAATCCTTATGCTGGTTCTTGCGCTTTTCACCACCTGTGCTTTACAACCGCTGAGCTACCAACCGACTCCTTACTCTTTTTTCCTTTCTTTCTTTCTTTCTTTCTTTCTTTCTTTCTTTCTTTCTTCCTTCCTTCCTTCCTTCCTTCCTTCCTTCCTTTCTTTCTTTCTAAGATTTTATTTATGAGAAAGATAGGAGAGAGAAAGAACCAGACATCACTCTGGCACATGTGCTGCCGGGGATTGAACTCGGGACCTCATGTTTGAGGGTCCAAAGCTTTATCACTGCGCCACCTCCCGGACCACTCTTTTTGTTTGTTTATTCATCAGATGTTCACTTAACATCTTCCAAACACAATGGTATGTGTGTGTACAGTTCACTTTATGGTCAAATGAATTTTTTCAGTCCATTTGAGATTGGGACCACTCTGGCCACTAACAGTCCCCAAATCAACGCCACAGAATCACTTTTAGTGGCCTGCGAGGTGTAAGAGAGGGTGAAGTGTGGGACCTGCAGGCAAGAGGTTTTGAGTTCAATCTGTTCCAGAGTGATGCTCTAGTTCTTTCTTCCTCTGTCATAAATAAATAATTTTTTTTTTTTAAATCATGGTTAGCAGGCCAGGCTATGGTGTACCTGGTTAAGTGCTCATATTACAATGCGAAACGACCCAGGTTCAAGCCCCTGGTCCTCACCTGTGGGAGGAAAGCTTCACGAGGGTGAAGCAGGGCTGCAGGTGTCTCTCAGTCTCTCTCCCTCTCTATCTCCACTCCCCTCTCAGTTTCTCTCTGTCCTATCAAATAAAAAGCAAGGAAAATATGGCCATTGGGAGCTGTAGATTCATCATGAAGATGCCCAGCTCCATAGATAAAGATAATGACAACTAAGAAAAAATCACATTGAGCCACTGCTATGAACTGAATGCTTGTGTCTCTCAAAAGAGCAGAGATCCTTGAGAGCTATATTGAATCACTGATTTTGTCAGACCTGGAACTGCTGTATCTCCAGATTCATTACGTTATAAATCTCCCCATTTCAAAGTCCTGTATGCTACCCCCTGTGCTTCCTCCTGGACCACAAATGCCTTTAGTTTTAAGATAGAATTCATTTGTTTTTTATATATTGACAGACAAAATCATCCAGGTGTGGATCACCAAGGAAGAGAGAAAGCATCATTAGCTGTCATGTCTTCCTCATGCAAGCAACCCTTGAAAGAGAGGATTTTGGGCCTAGGAAATTGAACAAACAGAAGATTCACAGGTGGTGAAGCAGGTTCTGCAGGTGTCTGTCTTTCTCTCCCCCTCTCTGTCTTCCCCTCCTCTCTCCATTTCTCTCTGTCCTGTCCAACAACAACGATATCAATAACCACAACAATGTTAAACAACAAAGGCAACTAAAGGGAAAATAAATAAATTAATTAAAAAAACAAAGTGGAGGGGCCAGGTGGTGATGCACCTGTTAAAGCACATACTAGTGCACAAGGACCCAGGTTCAAGCCCCTGGTCCCCACCTGCATGGTGAAAGCTTCATGGATGGTGAAGCAGTGCGATAGGGTGTCTCTTAGTCTCTCTCTCCATCTCTCTCTCCATCTCCTCTCTCAATTTCTCTCTGTCTATATCCAATAACAAACAAATTAAAAAATTAACAACAATAAAGTGGCTACAGAGTAGACTTTTCTTTCTTGGTTGCTTAAAAGAAAGGATCCTACCAGGATGGTGAAATAGTTTACTTGGACAGTGTGTTGCTTTGCTATGTACTTGACCCAGGTTTGAGCCTGGCCCGCACCACACTGAAGAAAGCATTGGCGGTGTGGTCTCTTTCAACCTCTCTGCTTCCCCTCTCTCTAGCCAAGAAGGGTGGGGGTGGGCGGTACTGCAGCCGGTTAAGCGCACGTGGTGCAAAGTTCAAGGACTGGCATAAGTATCCCAGGTCGAGGCCTGGTTCCCCACCTGCAGGGGGGTCGCTTCACCTGCGATGAAGCAGGTCTGCAGGTGTTTGCCTTTCTCTCCCCCTCTGTCTCCCCTCCTTTCTTGATTTCTCTCTGTCCTATCCAACAACAACAATAGCAATGACAACAATAGTAATAACAACAACAATAACAAGGGTTAACAACAAGGGCAACAAAATGGGGAAAACAGCCTCCAGGAGCAGTGTATTCATAGTGCAGGCACCGAGCTCTAGCAATAACCCTGGAGGCAGAGAGAGAGAGAAATTATACCATTCAGGAGGCAGAGAGAGAGGGGGGGGGGGAGAGAGAGAAAGAGAAATTATACCATTCAGGAGGCAGAGAGAGAGGGGGGGGGGAGAGAGAGAAATTATACCATTCAGGAGGCAGAGAGAGAGAGAGAGAGATTATACCATTCAGTGCTTGAACACCATTGCCTAATGTTTTGAGTAACTCAGAAGAGGAATTTAGTTCTCCGGATGACATAAATGTATCTTTACTGCCTGGAAAATTAATCATTGTAATTGTTTTAAAAGTTCAGTTCAACTCAGTCCTTGCATTTGACAAGCTACATTTTATGTACTTAATAGCCACCTATGGCCAGTGGCTACCAGTTGAAAAAGTACAGAGCTGTCCGTCTCTCTCGTTGTACTAGTCTATATTTTACATTCTTTAACAAGAAACTAGAGCTTCATTACTGCTCCATGCTGTATTATGCTTGTGAGCTTGAGGGCAAGTTGTTGTCCACAGCTACACGTTAGGGTCTTGCCATGCGGCTCTTGGCTCTCGTCCCAGAGTCATAGCAAGGTTTCTACTCATTTTACTATAGAACGTGAACAACAGTATCTGAACAGGAAAGCAATTAGCATACGGCTGATGTCAGCCTGACAAGCATACTACAGACTTTCGCAAACTCACAAGAGATTGTGGATTCATAGCAAGTTATTTAAGCTAGTGTCTGGGGAAGTCTTTCTCTGTTCCTGCTGCCTTTACCCACTCTCCTCTCCAGGACCTGCCAAGTGGCTTCCCCCCAGGACTTGAAAACGTGTAGCTGAGCCCTGGTAAGGAGCTTATGGACTCATGGAATCCACCATCATGACTAGCTGAACTTGTCCCTCCGCCTATCTTACTTTGCCTAAATAACCCACCCTGTAATAAACCTCCCGTTTGTTTAAACCCCAGACAAAGTCCGCATGAATTTTTTTTCTAATGACTATATTTTATTTCCAAGGGTCCCTTTGATTGTTACTTTGTTCCCTCGGACCCACACCCATGTTTAAAATAAACTGCTGGATGCATTGGATCGACCTTCTCGTGGTGCATCCCGTGAGTACCCATTCATTGGGGAAACTGAAGATCCTTCCTAGCCGACTGAATCCACATGGATCCCAGTCACTTTCAAAGCCAGCAACAAGCAGCTCCTGACAGCTTTCAACCTGACGCTGTTGACTGGCTATGGAAGAAGGGCAAACGCTAGAAGAAGAATTAGGCAATAATTGGCTTACTTTCTTACTTTTGTTAATCAGTGCTATTTATAACTACCAACCAAAGCCTCTGATCAACATAAGATTATCAAAATTCTTATACTGGGTAGAATTAACTCCAATCTCTGACGTAGAAAGAGGATATTGTGAGACTTATGGCTATGATGTTTTGGCAAATTCAATCACCCCCCCCCAGAACAAAATGTAAAACTGGAAAGAAATGATAACAAATAAACAAAAACAAAACAAAAAACCCTTAAGAGCTTTAGAAAATAACAACAGGTCAGGAACAAATGAAGAAGCACTTAGTTATTTAAAAAACTGCTCAAACTTTATTTTTGTAGTTATCTGTCTATTGCCTTCATGCCTCCCCTCTATGTACAGCTCACTGAGCCGAGACAGCCCTGTTGGAGGCAAAGAAAAGATACATAAGGCCTTCATGCATCCCTACTTGACTAGAAAAACTGTATATATGAGAGAGGGGGAGAGAGGGAGATGGAGAGGGAGAAAGAGAAAGAAAGAGAACACATAAGCCTGGAAGAAAGTAAGTCAAGGAGAAAATCTACTGGAATTTTAATTCCTTTCTTAATTTCCTTCCCTTTCTTACCTCACCCATCAACAGAGAATGCTGGGTTGTAAAGTTTGAGGTGTTTGATGACAACTTTCGCCGAATCACTGGCAGATTACTAAATTAAGCAGTCAGAGGGACAGTTCTCCAGGAATCAGTCCCAAAACTAAACATGAGATTTAAAAGCAGAAAAAGTGAGCAGAGATCTTAGTGGCTACACACTGCAGGAGACATAAGATTTTGCAGATTAAGCATAGGTCAGCTAGTAAAAACAATAATCACCACCACAGGGAGAGAAATCAGAGTCCGGAATTACTATAATCTATTATGTCAAATGTCAAGTTTTCAAGAAAAATGTGAGATTTACAATGAATAATAAAATATGATTAATACTAAAAAAAAAAAAAAAAAGAGCTGGCTTATACCCAGGGCTGAGAATAAACAGAAATTGACAGTGACTGGGTCCAGAATTTGATTTAGCAGACAAGGATTTCAAATCAGCTGTTATAAATAGGGTTAAAGGAAGCCCTGTGTAAAAATTAAAAGATGGGGGTTGGGTGGTGGCACACCTGTTAAGCCCACATAGTACAAAGCACAAGGACCTGTGCAGGATCCGGATTCAAGCCCCTGGTTCCCCACCTGCAGGGAGGACACTTCACTTCACTTTATCAGCGAAGCAGGTCTGCAGGTGTCTATCTTTCTCTTCCCCTTTCCACCTCCCCGTCCTCTCTCCATTTCTTTCTGTCTTGTCCAGTAAAAAAAAAAAAAAAAAAAAGTATAATGACGACGATAATGTCAACCAAATATACATATTAATGGATATGTTGAGCAGGAATACAGAGTAAAAGCAAAAATTTAAAAATCCACCAGAGGAGGTCACAGGAATATCAGCAAACTAGAATTCAGATCATTAGCAATAACAATCTGCAGAACAGAGGAAGAAGAACAAAGAAAGATAAGCGGAGTCTTAGAGACAAGCTCATGTACATCAACATAATGCACAGAAAGGTTAAAAGAGAAGTGACAGAAAGCTGTTTAATGATATCATCAATAAAGTGCATCTTTTAAAATTTATTTATTTAAAAAAGGAGACATTAACATAACCATAGGATAAGAAGGGTACAACTCCACACAATTCCCACCACCCCGATCTCTGTATCCCATCCTCTCCTGATAGCTTTCCTATTTATTTATTTATTTATTTATTCCCTTATGTTGCCCTGTTGTTTTCTTGTTGTAGTTATTGTTGTTGTTTTTGATGTTGTCAGTGTTGGACAGGACAGAGAGAAATGGAGAGAGGAGGGGAAGACAGAGAGGGGGAGAGAAAGATAGACACCTGCAGACCTGCTTCACTGATGAAGTGAAGTGTCCTCCCTGCAGGTGGGGAGCTCGGGGCTCGAACCAGGATCCTTATGCTGGTCCTTGCGCTTTGCGCCACGTGTGCTTAGCCTGCTACACTACTGCCCAACTCCCAGCTTTCCTAGTCTTTATCCCTCTGGGAGTATGGACCCAAGGTCATTGTGGGTTGCAGAAGGTGGAAAGTCTGGCTTCTGTAATTGCTTCCCTGCTGAACATGGGCGTTGACTGGTCGGTCCATACTCCCAGTCAGCCTCTCTCTTTCCCTAGTAGGGTGTGTCTCTGGGGAAGCTGAGCTCCAGGACACATTGGTGGGGTCGTCTATCCAGGGAAGTCTGGTCGGCATCATGGTAACATCTGGAACCTGGTGGCTGAAAAGAGAGTTAACATACAAAGCCAAACAAATTGTTGACCAATCGTGGACCTAAAGGCTGGAATCGTGCAGATGAAGCGTTGGGGGTTCTCCATTTTGTAGATAGCTAGTAGGCATATTTTAGTTATATTTCAAAGGGCCTGTAGCTACACTAGTTTTTTTTTTTTTTTTCTTTTCTCTGAGTCTGAAATCTGATATGCAGACGGATCCAAGTTATTGTCTGGGAGGTGATGTCATGGCTGGAAAAGTGACAGAAAGCTGGATTAGGGAAGAGAGTAGCTCCCTAGTATGGGGAAGGGGTATAAATATTGTTGACTGTAAACCCCATTGATCTGATTTGGTCTGGGGCCCATATTCAGCTTAGGAGCCTATGTGACCTCTGCATCCCTATAGATCTGAGCTCACATTCTGTGGTCATGAGTAGGAACATTTCAAGCTGCCCCAATATCGACCCATCTTCCTCAGGTGTAGCAAAGAGTATGTTGTCCAGCCTCCCATAAAGTGCATCTGAAAGATCTTTTGAGCTAAGAAAATTTGGCCAGTGTCTCACTCTTGCTGCAGCTGCTGCTACAGTCTGATGTGGAAACATGACCTCAGTGCATGTCATCACTGTGCCTATCAGTAACCAAAGGACCCAGGTTTCATTAAGCTGGAATAAATAAACTTTGCATTTTTCATTCAAGACACCCACCTCAGAGCAGAAACAGTGTTAGCTCTTTGTACATAATAAATAAATATGTACTTCTAAATAACCCAAATATCAAAGAAGAGATCAAGAAGGGACTTTAAAGACATAATGAATGTAAACAAAACACAACATTTCAAAATTCAGGAACTGCAGTCACAGCAGTGGCTAGGGAAGAAATTCCTGACATGGTATTGTGATTAGAGCTTTGGACTTCAAAGCACAGGGTCCCAAGTTCAATTCCCCTGTGTCACATATGCCGGAGTGATGTTCTGGTTCTGTCTCTCACTCTCTTGAATGTTAATGAATAAATGAATTTTTGAAAAAAAATGGAAAAAGAAAAGGATATTGCAAATTAGTGCCCTCAGTTTTCACCTTAAGAAGTTAGAAAACGGGGGGCCAGGTGGTGTGGCAACTGGTTAAGTGCACACATTACAGTGCGCAAGGACCCAGGTTCAAGCCCCTGGGCCCCCACCTTCAGGGGGGGAAGCTTCACAAAGGGTGAAGCAGGGGTGCAGGTGTCTGTTTCTCTCCCTCTCTAACTCCCCATGCCCTCTCAATTTCTCTCTGTCTCTATCCAATAATAAATAAATACAATAAACATAAAAGATTAAAAAATAAAGAAAGAAAGAAGTTAGAAAACTGGGAGTCGTGCGGTAGAGCAGCGGGTTAAGCGCAGGTGGCGCAAAGGCAAAAACTGGCAAGGATCCTGGTTTGAGGCCCAGCCCCTGTCCCCAGCTGCAGGGGAGTTGCTTCACAAGCGGTGCAGCAGGTCTACAAATGTCTATCTTTCTCTCCCCCGTCTCCACCTCCTCTCTCCATTTTTCTCTGTCCTGTACAACAATGACCACATCAATAACAACAATAATAACTACAACAATAAAACAACAAGGGCAACAAAAGGGAATCAATCAATAAATAAGAAGTTAGAAAATAGAGGGAGTGGGGTGGGGGAGGACTAGCTCAGCTGGCAGAATGCACCTTAACCAGCTTTGGGTCTAGGCGCCAAATAGCTAAACGGAAGCCCTATGGGCAGCGCTGGGGAAGTCTATGTGTAGACTAACTCTAACTCCGTCCCGCTCGACCCGTGAAAAATGACAAAATTGTTCGCAGGAGGCCACTCAGTAGTGGTATCAGACATGCCTGTACAAGGTCTGCTACCACAAAACAAACAAAGAAACCTTTGACTAGACTCAACAAAAGAGAGAGAGACCATAAATTAACAAAATCAGTGAAGGGGGCGGTTAAGCGTAGGTAGCACTCTGCACAAGGATTGGGCTGGAGCCCCTGGCTCTCCACCTGCAGGGGAGGGGACGCTTCATAAACGGTAAAACAGGTCTGTAGGTGTCTTTCTCTCCCTCTCTCTTATGTTCCCTCCACCCTCATACTATCTCCATATCTCCATACTATCTCCATACTATCCAATTAAAAAAAAAAAAAAAAGAAAAGGAAAAAAGAAAAAAATGGCCACCAGAAGCGGTGAATTTATAATGCTGGCGCTGAGCCCCAGTGATAACCCTAGGAAAAAAAAAAACAATAAAGGGGGTACACCATGACAAATTAGATGGTAATTAATAGAATTTTATGGAAGATATCATGAAAGACACATTACTAAGACTAAAAATAGATATAATTTCTGGACAAACTTTCAATTATGTTAAGGTAATTGAATTTATAGTTAAAATTTTTTCAACAATCTAAGTTAAGGTTTAAATGTTTTCCCTGGTGAATTCTACCAACATTTAAGAAAGAAATAATACCAGTTACAAAAATATTTTCCAGAACATAGACGAAAAGGAAGCAAATCTCAACTTTGTTTTGTTTTTTCATTTTTTTTTCAACTTTGTTTTTTAGAGAAGCATTACTCTATCAAAACCAGACATAATTAGAAAAAAAAGAAAGCTGGGGGGTCAGGCAGTGGTGCACCTGGCCAAGCACACACATCACACTGCACAGGACCCAGGTTCAAGCCTCTGGTCCCCACCTGCAGAGGGAAAGCTTTGTGAGCAGTGAAGCAGGGCTGCAGGTGTCTCTCTGTCTCTCTCCCTATTTTCCACTCACCTCTCAGCTTCTCTCTGTCTTTATCCAATAATAAATAAATAAAAATATATTTTAAAAGAAAAAGAAAACTATAGACCCAAATTTCTCATGTACATAGAAAATTCTTTAACATAAAAAGCAAATCAAACCAAGCAATACAGATAAAAATACATCTCACAACCTAGAGAGGTTTATTTTGATAACCCAAGTTATGAATAATAGTCACCTTTAGAGTCTGGGAAGATGAACTGTTTGTTTTCCTCTGACCTTATCAGTAATGAAGATGGTTTAGTTCTTCAACAAGAAGTTAAATATTCTTTTTTTTAATTGTTTATTTATTTATTATTGGATAGAGATAGAGAGAAATTGAGAAGGGAGGGGGAGATAGAGAGGAAGAGTGACAGACACCTGCAGCCCTGCTTCCCCCACTTGTGGACCTTTCCCCCTGCAGGTGAGGACCAGGAGCTTGAACATGGGTCCTTGCACACTATAACGTGTGCACTCAACCAGGTGAATTACCACCTGGGTCCTCAAAACTTATTATTTTCTTTTTCTACCAGAGCACTGTTCAGCTATGGTTTATGGTGGTGTGGGGGATTGAACCCTATTATTATTTATTTTAATTTTATTTTTACCAGAGCACTGCTCAGCTATGGTGGTGTGGGGGATTGAACCTGAGACTTTGGAACTTCAGGCATGAGAGTCTTTTTGCATAACATTATGCTGTCTCCTCCACAGAAGTTAAATATTCTTGTTTTAAAGAAATACATGAGGCCAGGTGATGGTATACTAGATTAAGCACACATATCACAGTGTGCAAGGACCTGCGTTCAAGTCTCTGGTCCCCACCTGCAAGGGGAAAACTTCATGAGTGGTGAAATAGGGCTACAGGTGTCTCTCTGTCTCTTTCTTTCTCTCTCCCCCTCCCTTCTAAATATGTCCAATAATAAATAAATAAAATTTTTAAAAAAGAATGAGAGGGACTCCACTTCTCAAAAAGAAAAAAAAAAAGATAGAAAGAATTATTGGTTTAAGAAAAAAAAATGTCGGTTGGGGGTAAATAGCATAATGGTTATGCAAAGAGACTCTCATGCCTGAAGCTCCAAAGTCCCAGGTTCAAGCCCCTAACACCACCATAAGCCAGAGCTGAACAGTGCTCTGGTTAAAAAAAAAAAAAAAAAAAGTCTTCCAGTATTTCATGGAGTAGACAGGGAGTGAATGAAATACTGATCTGTGTGAAAAGTTCACAAGGAAAAAGTGGTTCTCACTATGTAGAAAGCAGATGATGTAAAGAAAAGTTGAAACAAACAAATATGGCAGGCAGTGCCTGTCACAGGACGCCCCTCCTCTTTCCTAAAAACAAGCAGGACTCAAGGAGCATCATGAGTGAGAAACCCAGGGCTGCTCAGCCCCTCAGCCCTGCACTACAGTTAGGGGAGGAAGTGGGGCCTGTGTAGTGGGTCTGAATCAGGCTTAGTAATTTACAAGGCACTTAGCTATTCTTTGAAGGACAGTGTGACAATGGAGTCATCAAAATGGCCATGCTTTGACATGGTAGGGCACACGCGGGAAAGAAACAATTCCTGAACCTGAATTCACCCTCTTGTTCTTCCCTGGGACCTTGGATACACTTATAAAGATACAGTTGCTCTGAAGACAGGGAAGTTGAATGAGGCTACAGTGCAGTGAGAAAAGTAATTTCTGCAGCTGAGCGGACTGGCCTACCTCCCAAAGCACTGTGGGGATTATAAATTTGATTTCATTTCATATTTCATTTTCTAGTTTGTTTTGCAGTTAAAAAAAAAAAAAAAGAAGAAAGAAAATGACAGAAAAGCTCACTGAGAAGCAGAGCACGGAGATACCTCACTAAGTTGACCATTGTAGGTATTTGGGGTTGTGACAGGATTCAGATTTATGGCATCCACGTGTGGAGTCAGCCTGTCAGTTCCATTGTCCCAGCAGTATGTGCTCACTGTGTCTTGAGTTACATTTACGAAGGGATACACATTGTTTATTCATTGATGTTAGGTACAATGGAAGTGTGGACTTAATAGAGACGATAGTATAGATTACATATATATGTATTTTTTAAATTTTTATTTGTAAAAAGGAAACACTGACAAAAATCATAGGATAAGAGGGGCGCAACTCCACACAATTCCTACCACCAGAGCTCCGTATCCCATCCCCTCCCTGATAGCTTTCCTATGATTTATCCCTCTGGGAGTATGGACCCAAGGTCATTGTGGGATGCAGAAGGTGGAAGGTCTGGCTTCTGTAATTGCTTCCCGGCTGATTGGCAGGTGGATCCATACTCCCAGCCTCTCTCTCTCTTTCCCTAGTGTGGCGGGGCTCTGGGGAAGCTAGTCTCCAGGACACATTGGTGGGGTCATCTGCCCAGGGAAGTCCAGTGACATTATGCTAACATCTGGAAACCTGGTGGCTGAAAAAAGTGTTACAATATAAAGCAGAACAAATTGTTGACTAATCATGAACCTAAATATATTTCTTTCTTTCTTTCTTTCTTTTTTTTTTTTTTTGCTTCCAGGATTATTTCTGGGGCTCGGTGCCTGCATTATGAGTCTACAGCTCCTGGAGGCCATTTTTTCCATTTTGTTGTCGTTGCTGTTATCATTGTTGTTGTTGGATAGGACAGAGAGGGGGAGAGAAAGATAGACACCTACAGACCTGATTCACCGCCTATGAAGTGACTCCCCCCCCCTCCCCCCATAGGTGGGAAGCCGGGGCTGGAACCGGGATCCTTCCACTGGTCCTTGCTCTTTGTGCCATGTGTGCTTAACTTGCTGTACTACTGCCCCACCCCCGGACATATTTATGGGAAACCTACAAATTAGTGTGACTGTCTTTATTACCACATCTACTTTATTATTTTATTTATTTATTTTTAATTTTTGTTATCTTTATTTATTGGATAAAGCCAGAAATCAAGAGGAAAGGCTATAGAGAGGGAGAGAGACAGACAGACACCTGCAGCCCTGCTTTACCCCTTGCAAAGTTTTCCCCCTACAGGTGGGGCTGGGGGCTCGAACCCGGGTCCTTGCACACAGTAATGTGTGTGCTTAACCAGGTGCGCCACCACCCAGCCCCTATTTTATTTTATTTTATTTTTTAAAGCAGTGCCCTGCTCATTCCTGGTTTATGGTGATGCCAGGAATTAAGCCTAGGATCTTGGAGCCTCAGGCAGGAAAGTGTTGCATAAGCAGCTGTGCTAACTCTCTGGCCCTACAATAATTATTGTGAAGTGGTGGTCTGGAACCAAACCTACAGTCTCTTCCAGGAATGCTTATAATTTCTCTCCTACCAATCTCCCACTTTCTCTAAAACTGTGACTTACAGTCCAGAAGTTGGACTCGAGTTTGTGCATTGCACCAAAGTGAAAGACTCTGGGGTGGGGTGAGGTGGAGTGTTGAGGTCCTGGAACAGGATGGCAGAGGAGGACCTAGGTGGGGGTTAGAGTGTTATGTGGAAAACTGAGAAATGTTACACATGGACCAACTACTGCATTTTACTGTCAGCTATAAACCTTAATCCCTTCAATAAAGAATAATAATTAAACAAACAAACAAAAAAAGCATGAGAACTGTTTTGTGGAGGAAACATTGGTTTCCAGCATTCCTTCAGTTTCAGGTGGAACGGCACAGTAAGCCAACACCGGTGTGTGTACTGCCTCACGCCCACTGCCCCAAAGCACTACTCAAAGCTACATGACCTGACGTGAAATACTAGATGCAGTGGGCTTCTTCTGTTTTTGAGATGCTGTGTTTTTATCCTTTGGCAATGTTACTGGGACAAGTGACTCAGGCATAATTAGGAATCCTTTCATTCTTCCCACGGTTTTTGCTGGGGCTTCTTTTTTGCTGGGAATTTATGCCTTTATAACTGCACCACTTCTGGGGGAGATTTGTTTATTTTGTTAGAAATATATATATATAGACACACACACAGAGAGAGAGAGAGAGAGAAGGAAAAACACTATAGCACCACTCCACACTTGTTAAGCTTCCTCCTTACATGATGTCCACATGTGGTGGTTGGGAGCTTAAATTCAGGCCCCTGAATATGATAAGGCATATGCTTCCTGGGTGAGCTATCTTCTAGACCCCATTTAATGTTTTTGTTTGTCTGTTTCTTTAGTTAATAAGTTTCTACCCTATGTCAGGCACCGTGGTTTTCTTCTTCTTCTTCTTCTTCTTCTTCTTCTTCTTCTTCTTCTTCTTCTTCTTCTTCTTCTTCTTCTTCTTCTTCTTCTTCTTCTTCTTCTTTCTTCTTCTTCTTCTTCTTCTTCTTCTTCTTCTTCTTCTTCTTCTTCTTCTTCTTCTTCTTCTTCTCCTTCTTCTTCTTCTTCTCCTTCTCCTTCTCCTTCTCCTTCTCCTTCTCCTTCTTCTTCTTCTTCTTCTTCTTCTTCTTCTTCTTCTTCTTCTTCTTTTGAAACTTATTGATAAACTTATTGTGTTGTTTGTGTTTCTTACTTCAGGCCAGGTGGAAAGTGAAGTCACAAGGATGTTAAAATGGGCACTGGGAAACCACCAAGTTGCAGGGCTAGATAGTGGTGCATCTGGCTAAGTGCACACATCATAGTTCATATACACCCAGGTTCAAGCCCCTGGTTCCCCCTACCTGCAGGGGGGAGGTTTCACGAGTGGTGAAGTAGGGCTGCAGGTGTCTCTCTGTCTCTATCTATCTCCTTCTCCCCTCTCAATTTCTCTGTCTTTATCCAATATTAAATAAAGATATTGAAGAAGGAAAGAAAGTAAGGGAGGGAGGAAGGAAGGAAGGAAAGAAGGAAGGAAGGAAGGAAGGAAGGAAGGAGGGAGGGAAGGAGGAAAGGAAGGAAGGAAGGAAGGAATGAGGGAAGGAGGGAAGGAAGGAAGGAAGGAAGGAAGGACGGAAGAAAACCACCTGGTTGAAATTGTTATTCCCCACTCCCAGCCTGGTTTGCAGCTAAACTATCCTCAGATGCCAAGTCCTTCTGGCTCTGGGACCTCTCCTCCCTATTTACTTCCCAGTCCCCAAGGAGCTGCCAACAGTCCTGTAAGCAGAGGATCTGCCTGTTGTCTGGCGTTTGCCTTCAGGCAGCAATGATGGGGCTTTTCCTGGCGCTGTCAAGCTCTCAGGCCTCAGCTTGGACTTCATTCAGAGTGCCTTTTGCTCTAGGGGCTGGGTTATTCCAACTCCACAGGCCTGAACTAGCTTGTGAAACAACTGGCCAGAGGCAATGGGAAGCCTGCCCAAGACTGCTGCTATCACATGTTCTGAGCTTATCAGATTCTTGAGGGGTGTTTCTGTGCCAGCCTCCACTCTTGTGAAAATACTGGCACCTCTTGGGGCCTATGGAGCCTCCGGGCTCCAAAATCGACGAAGGTTTTTTTCCCTCCCCTTTTGGTCCTCTAAAACCAAGGAGGCAGAGATAACACTATTCCATTACTTTGCTCACCACAGCCAGACTGAAGAGGGAATGGGCCTGGCTTCAACAAGATACTTCTTACTGTAGAAGACTGAGTTACCTGCTCACAATTAGCTATTCAAGATACTGAAAATTCCCTCTTTCTTTCTTTCTTTCTTTCTTTCTTTCTTTCTTTCTTTCTTTCCTCTTCTCTCTCTCTCTCTCCTTCCTTCCTTCCTTCCTTCCTTCTTTTTCTTTTTTTTATATGGCATCAGGGAATAAGTTCTGTGCTTCCTCAGATACCACTAAGTGGCCTTTCTGGCCCAACATGTTAATACTTTTTTTTTAAAAGATGATATTTGAGGGTTTTTTTTTTCCTCCAGGGTTATTGCTGGGGCTCAGTGCCTGCACCATGAATCCACTGCTCCTGGAGGCCATTTTTTTTCTCTTTTGTTGCCCTTGTTGTTGTAGCCTTGTTGTGGTTATTATTGTTCTTGTTGATGTCCTTCGTTGTTGGATAGGACAGAGAGAAACGGAGAGAGGAGGGGAAGACAGAGAGGAGGAGAGAAAGACAGACACCTGCAGACCTGCTTCACTGCTTGTAAAGTGACTCCCCTGCAGGTGGGGAGCCGGGGGCTGGAACTGGGATCCTTATGCCGGTTCTTGTGCTTCGCACCATGTGTGCTTAACGCGCTGTGCTACCACCCGACTCCCCCTGTATTTATTTCTTAATGAGAGTGATAGGAAGAGAGAGAGAAAGAACCAGGCATCACCCTGGTACATATGCTGCTGGGGATTGAACTCAGGACCTCATGCTTTGTTGGTCTGCTTCTAAATTATGCTTCTAAGACCCCTTCTGTTACATTGCTTGAGGCTGTGGTCTATTTACATAATCATTGTTTTCATTGGTTTAATCTCCACTGGTTTGAGCGCTATTTTCCTTCTCCCCACCCCCTATCCTACGTACCTCCTCTTCCTGACACTTCCGCCTCAGGAGATATATAGGACAGAATTGTGATTAGAGATTAGACTGTTGAACTGCATCCCTGCTCGTCAATAAAGATTGAACTGAGTTCCCTGCTCAGCCATGAGTCCCTGGTCATCTCTTTATCGCCCCTGAAGCTAGTCCAGCCTGGCAATGCTTGGGAGTCTAACACTTTATCAATTGCACCACCTCCCAGACCACATGTTTTAATAATTTTATATATTTATTATTTTAAGGAGAAAGAGGAGGGAGGGAAAAACAAACAAAAAGAGAGGAATGACACCTCAGTGCTACTTGACTGTCTGTGGTGCTCCCATGTGAGTTGAAGTCTAGAGCTCAAGGGCCTCACACACAGCAAGGTGTGCACTCTACCCAGTGAGGTCATCTCCTGACTTGTGAGAGTCTCTGACCTACACAAAAGAAATAGGTCAGGCAGGGGGGAGGGGCAGGGAACTGCAGACCCTCTGGGCTCCCTCTGTTTTCCAAACCATCGGAGATGCCCGGACAAGAGCTCTACTCCACCTCCACTTCACAGATGCCAAAGTGGGACAGTTCTCAAAGCCTTGATGAAGAAGGTGGAGCCAGTACTGACTGTCCACGCTATTCCCCTTTTTTGTTTTTTGGATAAACAGTTCCCTCTTAGAGCAACGACCTGCACATGGACATGTGCTAGTTAAATGTAATTATTAGAGTAAAAGGGTCTCCATCCGTCCATGCATCTTGGAAAGACATTACTTTCTTTCCATCTTTCTTTCTTTCTATTTTTTTAATGACAGGTGTGGTAAGGGGTGAATGCATGTGACAGGACATCAGGGGCCTGGCTGGGGGTGGGGGTCACCTCTCCCTCTTTTGATACATCGAAGGGGCAGGTCTGCCCAGCTCAGGTCAGCACCCAGCCTTCTGCTTGCAATTAGCACAAAGAGCTAATTCAACAACCCACAAAGCTCATCTTCTGTAATAGTCCTAATTAGAAACATTATACAGAAGGAGGAGGAGAAATAATTTACACAGACTCCAACATGAGCTCATGACAATAGACTTGTTTGTTTTTCAGCCCCGAGGCTACACACACACACACACACACACACACACACACACACACACACACACACACAAAATCTCAGAAAAGAACACACATATATTTTCAAGACTGCTACTTCTCATACACTCTGGAAAGATTGTAGCAGAAGGAGCAAGACGCTATGACAAAGAACAGCTCACTCAACTCTCTTTCCGCCTCACATTTGACTTCTGGTGCCTTGGTGGGTGCTGGGATTTTGCCAGGAGCTTAATATTTCAAAACCCATGGGACAGCCTGTTCTTAAACTCTATTCTCACATCACCTGGAAACCCACACATCTTCCTATCTGCTTGCTTTGCTTCTCCCCACTGGGCAGACACTGGCAGTGCTTCCCTGGCTTAGCAGAGCAGGACTCAGCATGTTTCTGTTTAGCAGGGGACCTGTCAGGTGCATTAGCACGGGTGGCACTTAGCTGTTGCTAGGGGAGCCGGAGAGAAAAGACGTAACCCGCAGCTTCTCAGTGAGAGTTTTCCACCAATGCTACTTCTCTCTCCTCATGTGAAGAAGGGTCTTCATGTGTGTCCCTTCGCCCCCATGCCCAACCCTTTTCTGGATCTGTTATTACAAACAGGAACTTATTTTTTGATTATTTCTATTTTATTGGATAGAGACAGAGAAAAATGGAGAGGGGAGAGAGAGAGAGAGAGAGAGAGAGAGAGAGAGAGAGAATAGAGACACCTGTAGCATTACTTCACCGCTCATGAAGCTTTCCTACTGCAACTGGGCTTGATCCTGGGTCCTTGCATAAGGTGACGTGTATGCGAAATAGATGTGCCACCATCTTGCCATTTGATTTGATTTGATTTGATTGAGAGAGGTGACTGGTCCTGATGAAATCTGAACGATCCCTGGGTCCCTGAGAGGAGGGCAAAATAATGACAGGGAACAGAAGGACCAGACTGATATCTGATGCTTTATTCTTAGCAGAGCTCAGCTTATATAGTGAAGCAATGACAATGATTTTAGTTCTCAGCTTAGACAGCAAAAATTTTAGCACAGTGTTCAAGGTTCAACTCAGTGAAGTAGTAAAGACATAACAAGAACTTTTGTTGACTTCCCCTTCACCCAGCTGCAGCCTGCACTTGAGGTCAAAATAACCCTCCTGTCTACCAGTTATTTCTATACAACCCATGTGAATGAGTCCAAAGGTCAGAGCAAGGTGTTCTTGGACTTTGTCCATCAGAACCATACAGACCCTCATGGCAGTAACCATACAGGATTCCCTGGACCTTAACTACCAGGACTGCACAGGCTTCCTCTTGAAGATGATCGTATGATGTTGCTCAAGCCAATGAGATAGGCATACACAGAGAGAGACCAGAGCACTGCTCAGCTCTGGCTTATGGTGGTGCATGGCATTGACTCTGGGGAGCCTCAAGCATGAAAGTCTTTTTGCATAACCATTATTCTGTTTCCTCTCCCCAATTCTTTTTCTTTTTTTAAACCAGAGCACTGCTCAGCTCTGGCTTATGGAAGTGTGGGGGATTGAACCTGGGACTTGAGAGCCTCAGGCATGAAAGTCTCTTTGCATAACCATTATGTTATACCCCCACCCATCTCCCCAACTCTTTTATCTATGTGTGAAAATGCTTCATCTTCAGACAGACTCTGCTTAATTTAATTCTCCCCATAATGTCCTCCTTCATAAAATAAGTTAAAGCAATTAGCACAGTATGTCTACAGAGGTGTTTTGTGATTGCTGGAAACTTCCTTTGTAAGTACAGACTGGGTTTCCCCAGATGACCTTCACGTTGGCCTGGTCTCCTGCTCTGCCCTGGGGGCCTGGCCCAGCTCTGGCTACAGAGGAGATCTGCGGGGTGGAGCAAAAGAAGTTCAGTGAGGGGCTCAGACCATTGCCCGAACTTTGAACCAGGGAGCAATCACAAGTAATTGCAAACACTAACACTGCACTCACAGCACAAAGACAAGTTCCGTTCCTTTGTGTTGCCCCCAGCCTCTGCCAGCTCTTAGATCACGTTGCCCGGAACCATGCGGCCCTGCAATGAAAGGCCCCATTGTGATGACTGGTCAACAAGGCTGAGCAAAGTCGACCCCATGCAGCAAAACCTGGACTCTCCTGATGTGTTACGTGCAGAGAAATGTGTGCTCAGTATTGTACTCAAGTAAATGGGGAGGGGACAGTTCCTTTGCGGGTAGCTAAAACAAAGAAAAACAGATACTCATCTACTTAGTGCCCCAGATTAGAGACTTTAAAAATGACCAGAGAAATGGTCTTATTGCTTTCATTGTTTCCTTCCTATTTCCTCCTCCTCCTTCTCACTCATGCATGTTGTCCTCTCAAAAACTTCCTTTCTGAATGACCTTGGGTTTCTTAGGGAATTCTGTTGGGAGCCCTGCTGCTGTGTAAATGAATGAGCAAAACAAGACAATTGTAAGTGCTCTGAAAGCATAGAAGAAAAGACTTGGAACATTTTTTTAATTTATTTTTATTTTTAAGCTTTATTTTATTTGATAGTGCTGAGGGAAATTGAGAAGTAAAGAGAATGGAGAGGGAGAGACACAGACAAAGAGACACTTAGAGCATTTCTTTGCCACTCATGAAGCTTTCCCCCTGCAGGTATGGGCCAGAAGTTTGACCCAGGTCCTAGTGTGTGGTAACACATGCACTCAATCAAGTGTGTCACTGCCCAGCTCCCTAAGGAATGTTCTCTGATATGAAATTTCGGCCGGATTGAGAGTAGTTCTTGTGGATAAACAGTATAGTGATCTGAACATACATTCAAAGTACAGTACCATTAAGTGCTGACTGTTTTACATTTAATCACATTACCTTTTAGAGACGGGGCAGCTGGGTATAAAACCCAGATTTTTTACCCTGCCTGGGTGGTCCAGCGACCCTGTTTGGTGCATTTTTCATGCCTGTAGCATGCCATCTTGATTCTGATGATCTTCAGATTCTCTTAAGAATTTTTTTTTTTTTTTTTTTTGAGGGTGCGGGGAGGATGGATGAGCTCATTGCCCAGCCTTGCTATCTGCCTCTTCCTGGTTCTGAGATTCCACAATGTCCTTCAGATGCTCTAGTAGACTGACTCCATAGCGGACATGCAGAAAGAATGGAAGTCTTTACATTATAAACAAAGAGAATGAGGCCAGGGGTCAATATTCACTGAAGGCACAAGACACAATGAATGTTAAAATGAGAAAGAAAGGGTCAGAGCAACTGGCCCGATTTAATTTTTGACACAAAGGAATCCTGATTTGAAGTTGCCCAAGTTTCTTTTTCTTCTGGAAAGAAACTCCTTTCAAAACAACTTCCATTTGAAGCCAGGATAGATGTTTAAACCCAGTTTAGGGTCTGCCACAAAACTCTGGCAGGTTCCTTTTCTTGCTTATTTTTTTTTTCACAGGCAAATAGAAATTATGAGCTTAGATGGTTTTTAAAGAATCTAAGAATCATTGATGATTCCAGAAATTCTAGGAAATGCAGAATAAAGTCAGAGTTCTAAAATAAGTAAACACTAGACAACATATATGACTCGTTGAGTTTCTAGACACTGATTTCACAGCATAATAATGATTGCTGACAGAGTGCTAATGCATGAGCTGTGCAGCGTCTCTGCTCCTAAAATGTAGTACCTGCAGAGTGTAGGAAGGAGAATACAAGAAGAATCTAGCAGTATCCTGAGACCAACCAGAGAAGAGACGGATCTGGGATCCTAGGAAAACCGGTGAAGCTAGAATTCACAGAATACTTGAGAGGAGAGATCTAAAAATAGAAAGAACTTTGGAGTTCTCCATTGTTCCATAGCTGAGTCTTCAGCTAAATACTGTTAAGCACTTGTTTGTGAGGGAAGGACATGAGAACAGAGAAAGAACTACCCAAAGGATTAGAGGAGACAGCTCCTAATGCTCCTACAGGACTGACAACATTCTCCCTTCCCAGTTGTCAGGGGACATGGATGAAGTACTCAGAATTCTGTTGTCTTAAGGATAGAGTCTAATTAGCTTTAAACTATGCTTAAAAGCAAGTCTTGAATGGATCAAACCCTTCCCAAATAACTAACTCATGTCTCAGAAAAACACCCAAGAATATTTTTAAACTAAGAGTGTTTAACACACAGTGAAACATCATAAATCTTCAAAGTATCCAGAGAGAAGAAAGTTGTGATGTAAGAGAACTGAAGGTAAAGATGACAGCAAAGCACTTCTCAGAAACAAAGCAAATGACAAGAGAAACAATAATCTTTTTTTCCTTTTTTTAAATAAAGTTTTTAAAAACTTTTAAAATATTTATTTTCCCTTTTGTTGCCTTTGTTGTTTTTTATTATTGTTATAGCTATTATTGTTGTTGTTATTGATGCCGTTGTTGTTGGATAGGACAGAGAGAAATGGAGAGAGGAGGGGAAGACAGAGAGGGGGAGAGAAAGACAGACGCTTGCAGACCTGCTTCACTGCTTGTGAAGTGACCCCCCTGCAGGTGGGGAGCCGGGGGCTCAAACCGGGATCCTTATGCCGGTCTTTGCACTTCTTGCCACCTGTGCTTAACCCACTGTGCTACCGCCCGACTCCCGAGAAACAATAATCTTTATCACACTGAAGAACAAACATTGTTAACCTAGAATTCTATACCCAGCAAAAATTTAAAAAATCTTTTGAAATATACCCAAATTGAAATAGTTGATATCTGGAAAAATCTGTACTACGTGAAATGTTATAGGAAGTCAGTCACAAGGTAAAATTCTGGCTCTAGACAAAGGAATGAAGAACCCTGGGAATGGAACTTTATTTTAGGCATGCAACATGCTCGCAGTTTGGCTACTAGATTCTAGACCAAGAACAGCAGTCAGTGTATTGAGTAACCAAGCCAGAGAACTAAGGTACCTTGAAGGGAGACAAATGTATCCTTGTTATCTACATATTCTAAGACAAAGATGGAGAGAAAGAGAAGCCAATCTAAATCACTGAAGTACTCTTCAGTGGGTTTGAGAAGCGGTAGTTACTTTCCTTACTCCTGTGATGGGGAATGGGAGTCGCTGTACCTTCCCTCTGGGGAAGGGATTCTAGGAAAAGCATTTACAAGGACTGGACATAAATTAGTTCCACAGTTGTACACTCAGTGAAGAAAAGGGTCTGCTGATTTAGCCATACATCATTAGGAGCAGAGAAGCATGTTGTGGGGTGGCGGGGGAGGAAGACACAAGAAAAGCCTCCAGGGTAGGACTTGTTCTATTCCCACATCAAGATACAACTCCTCAGGGAGCTGGAGTTCAATGAATTTATGGTGTGTACCTCCTGAGATAGGAACTGAAGGGTTGAATTAGGATATGTGCCATTACCAGCAAGCATCCCTAAAAAAAAAAAAGTCACATGTATCCAATAAAGAAAGGCAGCATATGGACACCCAACTTCTAGGGAACAGCGGACACCACTAAACTGTAGTAATGGTCTATTGGTATAAGACTGTGTACCTACCTTGTCGCCCAAAACACTAGAGGAACTAGCTTGGAAAGGGAAAGTTAGGGTAGGGAACATCTGGAAAATAGACTTCTGATCAACCAGGTTTCAGGACATTCAAGTTCAAATTGTGTATGATGAGAGCAAAATCAACTTTGGAAATGATATTTAAAACTTGTCCTGAAGTTTAAAGTCTTGGTTATCTAAAAACAATTTGAAAATGATGACTCTGGGGTGGGAAAAAAAAAAGAAAAAGAAAGAAAATGATGACTCTAAGATGCTGCTACGAAACGCAGTGGAGAAGGTAGACTTGGCTGAGTATATTGAGAAAGAGTGTTTCAGAAAAATAGAGGGCTGGGGAGATAGGGTAATGATTATCAAAATGACTTCAAGGCCTGTGAGGTCACAGACTCAGTCCCCAGCACTGCCGTAAGCCAGAGTTGAGCGATACGCTAGTCTTAGTCTCTCTCCCTCCTCCTCTTTCTCTTTCTGTATCTTTCTCCTAAAAATAAGTAAAAATATAAATAAATTAATATTAAAAATAGAAGGTAAGGATGCATTGAAGAAAAAAAAAACCCCAAAAAATCAAAACTGCCCTCCATATGCATAATGATCTTTGTGAAGATGTTTTTCATCTTGGTGCTTCATCCCAGCAGTGAGTGAGGTACTAATGAGACCAAGGAGGAGCTCAAGAGACCACGCTGTCTCCACCTCCCTCCTCCTGATGAAATCCCAGCACTCCTGTACCGTGGACTGATACCCCTTTTCTCCGCCTGTGTTTTGTGCATCACCTGTTTGCCTTCCAGGGAAACAGACTGGAGTGAGGACCAGGCCCAGCAAGCAAAGTCCTGTGTTCCGTGTCAGCAGAAGTGTGATTTCAGGATCTAAACTCATTTGGGAGCCATCAGTAGGCCCTGGCAGCTGCTATCCAGGCTGATCCCATAGGAGGGCCACAGATGGCGGGTCTGTCTGAAGATGGGGTGGGGATGGGCACCTTACTTGGTTCTCCTGGGAGGAGTCCTTGGCAACAGATAAGCAGCAGCTGAACTCCACCCCAGGTGAAACCATGGCACTTGGCTATTTTTACTTCCTTTCTACTCTGCAAAATTATATGTTCTTCTGTCGTTTAAGTTCAGGGGCACCAGCAGGCCGGGCTAGCTTCGTGGCGGTAGACAGAGACAGAGACTAGGGGACACACGGCTGGGCCGGGAAGCTGTATTTCTTTATTCACAAACAACGATTCATAAACTAACCCAAACTAATCACCACACAGATCTCTCCTGCATCCTTCCCCTCAAGCGGCTGTGCCAAGAACTCTGAAACTGTAGTCTGCCACTCCGTCGGGGTTCTGGGGTGGGGAGAAAGCAGGGCGCGAAACTAGCAAGGGCCAAACCAATTCTCTCAGAGGTCGGGGGGAAGGGGAGCAAACCAATATGAAACATACCAACATTCTTCATAGAATAAGTTAGAACATTCAGCTAAGTGAATGGATGAACATCTCCTACAGCCTTACCACTGAAGAGACACTGTTAATAACACCTTTGTGTGTTTCTATTCGGTTGGGCTGGATTAATACTATGCACAAGTTCTGAGACTTATTCACAACTTTCTGTTACCTTAAAGTGCACAAATACTTTTGTACAAAAGTGTGTGTGTGTGTGTGTGTGTGTGTGTGTGTATTTTATTGTATCTTTTGGATAAGTTCTAAGAAACTATACCAGAGAGGGTACTTTTTTTTTAAAAAAGATTTTTTAAATATGGGGAAGCAATTACAAACGCCAGACCTTCCACCTTCTGCAACCCACAATGACCTTGGGTCCATACTCCCAGAGGGATAGAGAATGGGAAAGCTACCAGGGGAGGGGATGGGATATGGAGATCAGGTAGTGGGAATTGTGTGGAGTTGTACCCCTCCTATCCTACGGTTTTGTTAATGTCTCCTTTCTTAAATAAAAATAAATGAATGAATAGATAAATAAATAAAAATAAAGGAAAGGAAAAAAAGATTTTAAAAATATTTATTTACTTCCTTTTTGTTGCCCTTGTTTTTTTTTCGTAGCTATTATTGTTTTTGTTATTGATGTCGTTGTTGTTATATAGGACAGAGATAAATGGAGAGAGGAGGGGAAGACAGAGGGGGAAAGAAAGATAGACACCTGCAGACCTGCTTCACCGTCTGTGAAGCGTCTCCCCTACAGGTGGGGAACGGGGGGGGGGGGGGCTCGAACCCCTATCCTTATGCCGGTCCTTGTGCTTTGCACCACCTACGCTTAACCCACTGCGCTACCAACCGACTCCTTTTTTTTTTTTTTTTTTTTTTTTACCAGATCGCTGCTCAGCTCTGGCTTATGGTGGTGTGGCGGTGTGGGGGATTGAACCTGGGACTTGAGAGCCTCAGGCACGAAAGTCTCTTTGCGTAACCATTATGCTATACCCCCACCCCACCCTAGCAATCTTAAGGCTCACTTTTTGTCTTCTTTTCCTGTCCTTGTTTCTTTTCCTGTTTTCCTGCCAGGGTTATTGCTGGGGATCAGTGCCTACACTATGAATCCGCTTCTCCTGGAGGCTTTTTTTTTTTCCCTTTTGTTGCCCTTGTTGTTTATCGTTGTTGTTATTGCTGTTGTCTTTGTTGGATAGGACTGAGAGAAATCGGGAGAGGACGGGAAGACAAATACGGGGAGGGAAAGACACCTGCAGACCTATTTCACTGCTTGTGAAGCGACTCCCCTGCAGGTGGAGAGTGGGGGAGGGGGCTGGAATTGGGCTCTTTACACCAGTCCTTGCACTTCATGCCATGTGCTCTTAACCAGCTGCGCAACCAACGTTCCCGTCCTTGTTTCTTAACTTCCACCTGAAAGTGAGCTCATCCACTATTAAGAGTACACTTTTTTTTTTTGCCTCCACGGTTATCACTGGGGAATCGGTGCCTGCACTATAAATCCACTGCTCCTGGTGGCCATCTTTTTTTCATTGTTGTTGCTGCTGTTATTGTTGCTGCTGTTGTTAGATAGAACAGAGAGAAATTGAGAGAGGAGGGGAAGACAGTGAAGGGAAAGAAAGATAGACATCTGTAGACCTGCTTCACTGAATTCAAAGTGATCCACTGCAGCTGGGAGAGCTGGAGACTCAAACCAGGATCCTTGCCTAGTCCTTGTACTTCACACTATGTGCACTTAACCCGATGCACCACCGCCCGGCCCTTGAGAGTACACTTTTTTTAATGATCATTAACCAACCTTTCTTGTGGAAGGGGGCCTTGATAAGAAGGTGAATGGTGGGAGAGTAGGAGGAACTGGAACTTAAAGAAGACTAAAGAAGCTTCTCTTGTACTTTTTCTCTTTCTCTATTTAATTCACTTTTTCTCTCTTTGGGCTGAATTTCTCTGTCTTCTCCTTCACCATTTAACTTCTCCATTCTTTGTCCACTCTGCCTTTTCTTTTTAAATTTTTATTAGTGATTTAATAATGATTAGGAAGATTGTATAATCAGAGGTATAATTCCACATAGTTCCCACCACCAGAGTTCCGTGTCCCATCCCCTCCATTGGAAGCTTCCCTATTCTTTACCCCTCTGGCAGTACGGACCAGAATTCTTTGTGATCATGGTATCTCCCCTGCCAGGTAAGCATGGAACCAAAATTCTTTATTCTTTATGAGATGCAGAGTTGGAAGGTCTGGCTTCTGTAATTAATTTTTTGTTGGACATAGGTGCTGGCAGGTCGATTCATACCACCAGACTGTTTCTATCTTTCCCAGCTGGGGTAGGGCTCTGGAGAGATGAGGTTTTAGGACACACTGATGAGGTCATCTTCCCGGGGAAGTCAAGATGGAATCATGATAGCATTTGCAACTTGATAGCTGAAAGGCAGTAAGATATAAAGCAGGACAAATTGTTAATGAGCAGGAACTCAAAGGTAGGAATAGAGGAAATGAAATTAGGGCTCTTTTAGTGGGAAGAAGCTAGGAAGTCTATTTTAGGTATGTTCCAAGGGGCCCATGACTTTAGTAATTTTTAAAAATATTTATTTATTTATTCCCATTTTGTTGCCCTTGTTTTATTGTTGTAGTTATTACTATTGATGCCGTTTTTGTTGGATATGACAGAGAGAAATGGAGAGAGGAGGGGAAGACAGAGAGGGGGAGAGAAAGATAGACACCTGCAGATCTGCTTCACTGCTTGTGAAGCGACTCCCCTGCAGATGGGGAACTGGGGGCTCGAACCAGGATCCTTACACCGGTCCTTGCACTTTGTGCCACCTGCGCTTAACCCATTGCGCTACCACCGACTCCCGCCCTTGTTGTTTTTATTGTTGTTGTAGTTATTACTGTTGTTGTTGTCATCGTTGTTGGAGAGGACAGAGAGAAATGGAGAGAGGAGGGGAAGACAGAGAGGGGGAGAGAAAGATAGACACCTGCAGACCTGCATCACCACCTGTGAAACAACTCCCCCTGCAGGTGGGAAGCCGGGGGCTTGAACCAGGATCCTTATGCTGGTCCTTGCGCTTTGCGTCAAGTGTGGTTTTCAACCTGCTGCGCTACCGCCTGACTCCCAGACTTTAGTAATTTTTGCCTGAGCTTCACAGCTAACATGCAGGTCGGCTAAAAGGTATTGTTTAGGAAGATGGTGTCAGAGTTGAGAATAGGGCTAGAAAGCTGAATTAGGGCAGAGAGTAGCTACCAAATATGAGGAAAGTATATAAATGCCATTAGCTATTTGCTCCATCAGTCTGACCCAGGTCTCATATCTATTCATATTTAGCATAGGAGCCTGTGTAACGTCACAGTCCATGGTCACAGCTGGAAACATTCTAGGCTGCACTCATTTCAGGACCCGTCTTCCTTGAGTGGCAGAGTAGGCTGACCCAGCCCACTTGCTCCCCAAAGTATGGAGTGGTGATGACAAGCTTGCTGTGGCTTCAGCGTCACAGACTCTTGTGGGAAAGGCTAAGTGGGTATGTTCACTGTGTCTCCCAGAAGTTTCCTAGGGACTCTCGCACTGGACTGATTTAGCTCACGCGCTCCTACCAATGACAGTGGTAGAACATGATATTTTGACTCGCCACAGTAGGCCACACTTGAGTCCTGGAGTTGAGGGGGAAGCCTCCTCTCACTGCTGGGGACCAGCTGGGTGCTGGGACATCCTTTTCTTTTTTTATGTCACATCTTTAGTACTGCTTGATTTAACTGGAACACTTTACTCAGAAGATTTCAGGTTTGAAGTGTGTTTTCACTATCTCATCCCTCTGCTAATCAGAGCCCCATGTCTGTGACAAAGACTCAGAAGTTGACACCTGGCCCAACAGGTGAGTCACCAAGGCAATGTATGACTTCTCAGAAAGTGTGGTTCCACTCCAAGCTGGTGGATTTCATGAGCAAACAAAGCTCTGTTTGTAGCGCTGCCAGATAAGGATAATCTGAAGCTTGTTTTCTTTTTGTTACGGGAAACAAGAGGTGGATGATTCTACTTTGTGGAATTTGGCAGGGCTCTCTGCAGTTACTATCTTGCATTTTGCTCCTCATATTTTAACAGGAAGAAAAGAGGTCTTTTAGAAGACCATGGAGCTTATATTTTGGACAGGGAACGGCAAGGAAGGAGGCATGGGTATGCATGGAGGAGAGACAGTTCATTAGTCTGGCTGGAGCACAGTGGTTGTGGGGTCAGGGCTGGGCCAGCTTCCTTTCAGAAAGCATCTTCAAGGCTCAGCTAGAGAGTTAAGGCTTTGGGTGGGGGTAGAAAGCATAATGGTTATGCAGAGACTCTTACACCTGAGGCTCCAAGGTCCCAGGTTCAGACCTCCCCATACCACCATAAGTCAGAGCTGAGCAGTACTCTGGTAACAAAAAAAAAAAAAAAAAAAAAGGGGGGGGTGGGGGAGCTGGGTGGTGGCACACCTGGTTGAGTGCACACATTACTATGTGCAAGGACCTGGGTTCAAGCTCCCGGGCCCCACTTAGAGGAAGGAAGCTTCATGAATGGCGAAGCAGTTCTGTAGGTATCTCTCTTTCTCCCTCTCTCAATTCCTCTCTGTCCTGTTAAATATAATAACAGTCAGAAAAAAAAAGAAAAAAAAAAAGAGTTAAGGCTTTCTTCTCAAAATGGTGGGAACCTTGCTGAGGTGGATCAGAGCCTGTCTTAGGCAGAATCATTCGTTATTGTTGTGTGTGATGAAGAAGGACCCTGTGAGTACCATCTCAGCCTCCCAAGCTGATGCTGTGAGTGTCAGAACGGGAAAGAGGTCACAGGTGAGGGCTGGACTAGAGAAGACGCTTCTGTGTGGAGGCTGAAGGCAAAGCCGAAGGATCAAAATGGAGAGAGAAGGTCCAGAGGACACCAGGAGTTCAGCCAAGAGTAGCTGACAGAATGGTGCGCTGTGAACAGATCTGGAAAAAGCACGAGGCCAGAATTTCAGTTTGAAAGAAGAGACCATGAGCGCTGCTTGGGGCACACTGAGTTTGAGATGTGTGGGGGACGTGGGGGCGTGGACGCTCAGGACACATGTGGAAGTCTACGCCCCAAACTCAGAAGCCTCGGGCGCTAGCTAAACTACCAGGCCCCATTTCAGCGTGAGCGAGTATTGAAGGGTCGGTTGAAGCTGTAATGCTGAATTGAGAATCCAGGAAGTTTTTCAAGAAAGCAGTCAAACTAAGGGGAACTAGGTGATTCCCTGAAATATATATATATATATATATATTAAGAATTTATTTATTCATGAAAAAGATAGGAGGAGAGAAAGAACCAGCCATCACTCTGGTACATGTGCTGCCAGGGATCGAACTCAGGACCTCTTGCTTCAGAGTCTAGTGCCTTAGCCACTGCACCACCTCCTGACCACTAAAATATGTATATTTAATTTGACAGAACAGAGAGAACTTGAGAGGGGAGATATAGAGGGAGACAGAAAGCGAGACACCTGCAGGCCTGCTTTCATGGTTCATGAAGCGTCACCACTGCAGGTAGGGAGCAGGGGCTTGAACCTGGGTCCTTGTGCATGGTGCTATGTGTGCTTAACTGCGTGTGCCACCACATAGGCCCTGATAAATACTTAAAAAAAAAATTCTACTAACTTTTCTACTTGTGCCTTTCACCCATTTGTTCTCCCACTCGGTCATCAAACTTCTCCAGAGAATAATCTTTATTTTCTACCTTTGTTTGTTTATTTATATGTTATTTATTTATTATTGCCACCAAGGTTATTGCTGGAGCTTGGTGCTGGCACTAGGAATCCACTGCTTCCAGCAACTTTTTCTCTCTTTCTTTCTTTCTTTCTTTCTTTCTTTCTTTCTTTCTTTCTTCCTTCTCTCTATTTTACTGCATAGGACAGAGAGAAATTGAGAGCAGAGGGGGAGATAGAGAGGAAGAGAGAAAGATAACTGCTTTACCATTTGTGGAGTGTGCTCCCTGCAAATGCGAAGCGGGGTTGGAACTCAGTCTTTGCACAAGGTAACATGTGAGGTCATCCAAGTACACCATTGCCCAGCCCCCTTGTTTATCTCTTTGTAATAGTTTTTTTTTTCTTCCCCTCCACTTACATTAAAGAGTTTTTTTATTGCATTGCTGGGGAGTGAACTTGGGGTGTGCTATTTCCCCAGGGTGCCTGAAGACAGGAGCCATGCGCCCAATAAGGAAAACTTCTCTTGCTTTTATGTTTATATTTTAAAAAAACTTAAATAAAATGTAATCCATATCCCACCCTACTTTCCACTCTGAACATTTTAGCTCTGCAAGACCAACACAGTAATTAACAACAACTACAAAAAAAATTTAAATCTTTTCACACTGAAGAGCTCCTGGCTAAAGTCAGACCTTTGAGTCTTTACCCCCCGACCCCGAGGGCTCCGGCAAGAACTCCAGCTGGGGACTGTGAGTTGCGCTGTCCTCATATGGTCAGCAGTTGCTAAAACAAGGGCTGTTTCATTTTCCTTCAGCAGAGCACGCTCTCAGCTGGCAGTAACAACCATGGGACAAGATACAACCATTCCTGACTCTGAACCAGATTGTCGTGGCCACAAACAGTCCCCTGTAGAGGTTCCTGTGGAGGAGAAAGATACTCAATTATCAGGAGAGCCCCCTTCAAGAGAAATGATGCTAAAGTCACTCTGAAATGTCCTGACCACTCAGCTGCCTCGAGCCAGCCCTCAACCACTATCTGCTACAAAGTAGGGCCCGGGGTCCAAAGGGTTTGTCTAATGGAAGAGGTCAAATTTTTGAAGAGCAAAGAGATTCTTAACATATCTCTTACTCAGATTCCCACGGACTAGATCACCTGTGCACGGCTCAACACCCTGATCAACTAGAACTGACAAGAAATACGGCGGAGTTCATCTGAGGAGCATCTATAGAGCAAACCTGAGATGCCACCAACACACGACCTCCATCCGTAACTGGAGTCAGTCACAGTGCGGACAGAAAGGCATTTTCTCATAAAGCTGTTCTGTCTTGACGCCTGGCTGTGAGCTAGGTCAGCCATGACAAAGACAAGCCTGTGTGTTGTTTGTCAGTTATTTTTCTTCTCAAGCTCTCCCACTGGTACTGCCAGGTCCCAAGCTGTTTGGATCAGCTGTACCGGGCAGGGGTGGGGTGGGGTATTTATTTGTTTAGGCTTTTGGCCTTTTTAGCCAGTACTAATGATAGAAGATTAAGTTGGGTGACTAGTATGACCAGTGGAACTGGCGGACTCTTCAGCATGACTCAGTGGTAGCCCAAATACCTCTGAGTAGTAGTATTTGTAGAGAAGTTCAGCATTCTAAGAAAGGCATGTGGAATAGATTGTAGGGGACTTGAGAGAAGTGTGCAAAGGACCTGGGTTCAATCCCCTGGTCCCTACCTGCAGGGGGAAAGCTTCATGTGTGGTGAAGCAGTTCTGCGGGTGTCTCTCTTTTCCTCTTCCTCTCTGTCTCCACCTTCCCTCTCATTTCTTTCTCTCTATCCAACAATAAATACATACATAAATAAAAATTTAAAAATTCTACAAAAAAGGAACCTAGAACTGATGGACCTGAATACTATGCTTCTCAAATATTAATCTGTAAGACATAAAGTGCTTATCGATTCCCTGGCCTAGCATATACATATATATTAACTCAGTCCTCTGAATCAGGTGCTAGCATTATTCTCAGATGGAGAAACTGAGGCAAAGAGAGGTGATGTGATTTGTGCAAGGCTATACAATTAGTAAATAGCCTTAAAGCTTATGATATATATATATATATATATATATATATGTATATATTTAACTAATATGTATCTTAGTTAAAAGAAGTTTCGATTTAGATATCTGACAGGGAATATCTTATTTTCTTGTGTCTTTTACTTCTTTTAGCAGTTACTTATAATTTTTTTTTTTTTTTACCAGAGCACTGAGCAGCTCTCATTTATGGTGGAATCGGGGATTGAACCTGGAACTTTGGAGCCTCAGATATGAGAGTCTCTTTTTTTAACTATGATGCCAGGTTACTTATAATTTTCAAGGTTAAAATTTTTCACTATCTTTGTTAAATATACTTCAAGATAACATTCTTTCTGTTATGGCTGTACATGGGATCTATTATTTATTTATTTATTTATTTATTTATTGTAGCTACACAACAGAACACAGGCTTGGCCACAAAAAGGTGGGAAAAATCTGTTTGGCAGATGCTATCATGATACCATCCTGACTTCCCTGAGCAGACAACCTCACCAGTGTGTCCTGGACCCCCACCTCTCCAGAACCCTACCCCCACTAGGGAAAGATAGAAACAGGCTGGGGGTATGGATTGACTTTCCAATGCCCATGTCCAGTGGAGAAGCAACTACAGAAGCCAGAACTCCCACCTTCTATACCCCTCAAACTAATTTTGACCCATACTCCCAGTAGAGGAGAAATGGTAGGGAAAGATGACCAGAGGGCTTGGAACTCCAATTCTACTAGGACCTGGAGAGAGAAGAAGGAGGAGGAGGAGGAGGAGGAGGAGGAGGAGGAGAAGAGGAAGAGGAAGGAGAAGGAGAAGGAGAAGGAGAAGAAGAAGAAGAAGAAGAAGAAGAAGAAGAAGAAGAAGAAGAAGAAGAAAGGGAAGGACATTTGGATGTAATAATAAGTGCATATGTGACTTGGAAAGGAAGAGATTATGGGACTTATATAATAAAAGGGCCAAATATATAGAATTATAGACTGATAGTTACAGGAATAATAGCTGACTCATGTCTGCAACCTTGGGAGTAGCTTACAATGGAGGGGTTGGGGATCCAGAACTCTGGTGGTGGGAACGGTGCAGAATTGTATCCCTGTTGGCTCATAATTTTCTAAATCAATATTAAATCACTAATAAAAAAGAGAGAAATAGAAATTTAAAAGAACTGTTGGTTGAGATAAGTCAGAAAGAGAATATTAGATGACCTCACATGTAGATGAAGCTTGGGAGACAGGGCCAGAAAGGGAGAATGCAGGGTGAAACTTGGAGTAGGGCTCCAAAGCAAGGGATTCCAGTGAAGGAGCAGAAGACAGAGGATTGGGGTCCTAGGTTTGGGGGAGAGAGGATTTTGCAGATACGCAGCCTACAAAATTGGGAAATTGTGCCCCTGTGTAGGCAACCGTGCTATTAACCATTAACCCATCCCCACGTCAATAAAATGAACAGGTAAGTAAATAATAAATGGAGACCTTTGCCACGGTTCTCCTTTGCCAGATGGTGAGGTGACGAGTTTTGTGCCCTGGTAGAACATTGTGAGAGAACAGGATTTATGTTCCCAGCTCCTGTGGACTTCTTTGTCAGATGGTGAGGTGACAAGTTTTGTGCCTTGGTGGAACATTGTGAGAGAACAGGATTTATGTTCCCAGCTCCTGTGGGCTTCTTTGTCGGGTCCCTTTGTCGGGTCCCTGCGGGGAGATGAGCTATTCTTCACTGCTAGGTGGAAGCAGCAATGTTGTTTTCTGTGACATATTCTCCTGCGGACCTCCTTGAGAATCACTTTTAAAAATTTTTTTATTTATAAAAAGGAAACACTGACAAGAACCATAGGATTAGAGGAGTACAACTCTGCACAGTTCCTACCACCAGAACTCCGTATCCCATTCTCTCCCCTGATACTTTCCTAGTCTTTATCCCTCTGGGAGCATGGACCCAGGGTCATTATGGGGCGCAGAAGGTGGAAGGTCTGGCTTCTGTCATTGCTTCCCCGCTGAACATGGGCGTTGGCAGGTGGACCTATACTCCCAGCCTGTCTTTCTCTTTCCCTAGTGGGGTGGGGCTCTGAGGAATTGGGGCTCCAGGACATATTAGTGGGGTCGTCTGCCCAGGGAGGTCCGGTTGGCATCATGGTAGCATCTGGAATGGCTGAAGAAAGAGTTAATGAGAGTCAGGCGGTAGCACAGCAGGTTAAGCACACATGGCACAAAGCACAAGGACCGGCCTAAGGATCCCAGTTTGAGCCCCCGGCTCCCCACCTGCAGGGGAGTCGCTTCATAAGCGGTGAAGCAGGTCTGCAGGTGTCTGTCTTTCTCTCCCCCTCTCTATCTTCCCCTCCTCTCTCCATTTCTCTCTGTCCTATCCAACAACGACATCAATAACAACAACAATAAAAAAGGGCAACAAAAGGGAAAATAAATAAATAAGTTAAAAATGAGTTAACATGACATCTTCCCAGACAAAAACTTAGATCCACCTGCATATCAGATGTCAGGCTCAGAGAGAAAAAAAAAAACAAACAAAAAAACTAGTAAAGTCATGGGCTCTTTGGAATACAACTAACAGAGGCCCACTAACTAACTACAGAATGGAGACTCACTTCTACTGCAACCCCTGCTGTAGATACCTCAGCAGAGTCCTAGAAGTGGAAAACCGCCCTATGAGGAACTTTCTAGAGCTCCACTGTAACGTGCATTCACGTGTGTGCACTGAGCCACCTTCCTGGCCCTCATCAAGTTTCAGATTTCATTGATTACTTTTATTGCCAGAGCACTGCTAAGCTCTGACTTTTGGTGAACCTGGTATCTTTGGTGCCTCCGGCTTGAAAGGCTTTCTGCGTAACTACTATGCCATCTCCCCAGTCTAGGTAGCCTTCTTAATATGGGAAAACAAATAAGAATTTCATGGGCTAGGGTGACCAGATAATGGCTATGCAAAGAGATTTTCATGCTTGAGGTTCTCATGTCCCAGGTTCAATTCTCAGCATCACCATAAACCAGAGCTGAGCAGACAAGGGAGCGGGGAGACAGCATAATGGCTATGCAAAAACACTCTTGTATTTAAGACTCCTGTATCCTAGGTTGAATTCCCCACACCACCACCATGAGCCAAAGCTGAGCAGTGCTCTGGAAAAAAAAAAAAAAAAAAAAAGGAAGGAAGGAAGAAAGAAATTAAATTAAATTTAAAAATAACAACAACCTGAAAACATTTCCATCAAGAACCTACCAATAAATCCCGATAAATTCAATGCACTGATTAGTAAGTCAGGAGACCCGATAGCCTCTTGCAGTTCCCAGTGCTCTAGCAGCAAGATTCTTACACACCTGTAACCCTTGTGCATGACGGAGCTTGTATCAGTTTGACATTCCTTCCTGTAAAGCGTTCAGTGTTCTTTCAAAATGTGTAGACGCTATCCACACGATCTTACACCTATCACGTTATGGCAATATGGTATTCAATTTCTGTCAAGTGCTATTTGTTGAACTACTTTTTGTTTTGCTTTTTGTTTGTTTTTATTTAGTTTGGATAGAGACAGAGAGAAACTGAGAGAGGGGTAGGGTGACAGAGAGAGAGAGACGGAGAGGAAAAGGGAAAGGGAGAGGGAGAGACAAGGAATTATCTGCTACACTGTTCCACAAGTTATAAAGTTTACTCCTTGATCCTTACTGTAACGTGTGCGTTCAACCAGGTCCACCACCACATGGCCCCCACTTAACTATTTCTTAATTATTGATTGGTTTCCACGTCTCCACATTACAAAAAACAAACACACAAAAAAAAAAATACAAAGAAAGAGCAACTTAATGTACCCATCTTCAGACAAGTTGCATCGATTATACCTTCTTTTTTTTTTTAATTCTTTATTGGGGAATTAATGTTTTACATTCGACAGTAAATACCATAGTTTATACAAGCATAACATTTATCAGTTTTCTATATAACAACACAACCCCCACTAGGTCCTCTGTCATCCTTCTTGGACCTGTATTCTCCCTCCCTACCCACCCCAGAGTCTTTTATTTTGGTGCGATACGCCAATTCCAGTTCAGGTTCTACTTGTGTTTTCTCTTCTGATCTTGTTTTACAACTTCTGCCTGAGAGTGAGATCATCCCATATTCATCCTTCTGTTTCTGACTTATTTCACTCAACATGATTTTTTCAAGGTCCATCCAAGATCAGCTGAAAACAGTGAAGTCACCATTTTTTACAGCTGAGTAGTATTCCATTGTGTATATAGACCACAACTTGCTCAGCCACTCATCTGTTGTTGGACACCTGGGTTGCTTCCAGGTTTTGGCTATTACAAATTGTGCTGCCAAGAACATATGTGTACACAGATCTTTTTGGATGGATGTGTTGGGTTCCTTAGGATATATACCCAGGAGAGGAATTGCAGGATCATAGGGTAGGTCCATTTCTAGCTTTCTGAGAGTTCTCCAGACTGTTCTCCACAGAGGTTGGACCAATTGACATTCCCACCAGCTGTGCAGGAGGGTTCCTTTGACCCCACACCCTCTCCAGCATTTGTTGCTGTTACCTTTTCTGATGTATGACATTCTCACAGGAGTGAAGTGGTATCTCATTGTTGTCTTTATTTGCAATTCTCTGACAATCAAAGACTTGGAGCATTTTTTTCATGTGTTTCTTGGCCTTTTGGATCTCTTCTGTGGTGAATATTCTGTCCATGTCCTCCCCCCATTTTTGGATGGGGTTATTTGTTTTCTTGTGGTTGGGTTTGGAAAGCTCTTTATAAATTTTGGTTATTAGCCTCTTGTCGGATGTATGGCATGTAAAGACCTTCTATTCTGTGAGGGGTCTCTTGGTTTGCGTAGCGGTTTCTTTTGCTGTGCAGAAGCTTTTTAATTTGATGTAGTCCCATAGGCTTATGCTTGCCTTAGTCTTGTTTGTAATTTGATTCGTTTCATTGAAGATGTCTTTAAAATTTATGCAGAGCTGGGGCCCTAATCGGGGAGTCCTGAGACTCCCAAACAGACTTGATGGGCCTAGACCTCGAATAAATCCCTCTCTCTATTGTTACCGGTCATTTCTATCAGAACAACAAAATAGACCCCTTTGTGGGCCCTCACAGGACCTTGCCCTCAACTTGGATCAACAATGGTAGAGAATGTTCCATCCACTGAAGGGAGGATGGACAACATACTCTATGCTACACCTGAGGAAGATGGGTCGATATTGGGGCAGCTTGAAATGTTCCTACTCATGACCACAGAATGTGAGCTCAGATCTACAGGGATGCAGAGGTCACATAGACTCCTAAGCTGAATATGGGCTCCAGATCACATCAAATCAATGGAGTTTACAGTCAACAATATTTATACCCCTTTCCCATATTAGGGAGCTACTCTCTTCCCTGATCCAGCTTTCTGGTCCTTTTCCCAGCCATGTCATCATCTCCCCAGACAATAACTAGGATCCACTGGCATATCAGATTTTAGGCTCAGGGGCAAAAACAAAAAGGAAAAAAAAGTGGTCTGGGAGGTGGTGCAGTGGTAAAGCTTTGGGCTCTCAAGCATGAGGCCACAAGTTCAATCCCCGGCAGCACATGTGCCACAGTGATGTCTGATTCTTTCTCTCTCCTCCTAGCTTTCTCATAAATAAATAAAATCTTTTAAAAAAGGAAAAAAAAACTAGTATAGCCACAGGCCCTTTGGAATTTAACTAAAATATGCCGACTAGCTATCTACAAAATGGAGGACCCCCCAACTCTTCATCTGCACTATTCCAGCCTTTAGGTCCATGATTGATCAACAATTTGTTTGGCTTTGTATGTTAACTCTCTTTCAACCACCAGGTTGCTAGCAGGATGCGACCAGACTTCCCTGGACAGACAACCCCACTAATGTGTCCTGGAGCTCCACTTCCCCAGAGCCCTTCCCCACTAGGGAAAGAGAGAGACAGGCTGGGAGTATAGATCAACCTGTCAACGCCCATGTTCAGTGGGGAAGCAATTACAGAAGCCAGACCTTCCACCTTCTGCATCCCACAATGACCTTGGGTCCATACTCCCAGAGTGTTAAAGAATAGAAAAGCTATCAGGGAAGGGGATTGGATACGGAGATCTAATGGTGGGAATTATGTGGAGTTATACCCCTCTTATCCTATGGTTTTGTCAATGTTTCCTTTTTATAAATAAAAAATTAAAAAGAAATAAAATACATCTTCAATGCATTCTTGATACCTGCAGTAATGATGGACTATACAGTACACACACAATCTCTAACAGCAATGAATAAAAGAAGAAAATATTTTTTTGAAAATGAACATCCTTATTTCCAAAAAAATGTTGGATAAGATTTCACTATGTTTATTTTATGACAGTTATAAAGCTGAATAAATTGCATATGACTCTGAAGCGAGGAAAGCTGGAGAAAGAAGAAAAATTTTTTTAAAAAAGTATGCGGAATAGAATTCTGCCAATATTTTCCTCTAAGTGTCTGATAGTTTCTGGTCCAACATCCAAGTCCTTGATCCACTGGGAATTGACTTTTGTATTTGGTGAAATACAGTGGTTCAGTTTCATTCTTCTGCATGTTTCAGCCCATTGTTTCCAACACCATTTGTTGAAGAGACTCTGCTTTCCCCATTTTATAGTCTGGGCCCCTTTGTCAAAGATCAGATGTCCATAGGAATCACACCTTATTTTCTCGCTGTCACCACAGTTGCAATGCTCTGGGCCAAACTTTTCAGGCAGGAAAAGAGAGAAAGGAAAGACAGCATGTCAGCACTGAAGCTTCCCTTAGCGCATACTGTCCCAATGGGATGTGCAGTTTGAACCGAGGTAACAAGTATGGCAAAGCAGGCACATTCCCAGGTGAGCCATCTCGCACTGCACCATTCCCTGCCCACTCCAATCTTTCCTCTCTAGCATCTGGACTAGTACATGTTCCCAATGGCAAATAAGAGACAAGGAATATCTTCTCAAGAAAAAGGGACTTTCTTTTCTCTTTTTCTTTCTTTCTTTCTTTCTTTCTTTCTTTCTTTCTTTCTTTCTTTCTTTCTTTCTTTTTTCTTTTTTCTGACACAAAGACCTCAAGAAGCAGCAGGTCCTATTCAGGAAGTGCTTTCTGACAAGAATAGATCCAGTGGCAGTGTAATAACTGGTGAGAGAAGGAAGACGAAGAATTGGAGAGAAGCCATTCCAGAGAGCCAGACTGCTTTCCCATCTCCGCTCTCTCGTATTGTCCTTGTGACTAATGCGTCAGTCATGTTAAGCATGTGCAAAGGACACAATATAGACAAGAAAAAACATTCTGGTTCTCAGGATTATCCTCAAAGTCAGACAGTGCCTGACAGAATTGAGAGTGGGAAGCACACTGCGATGACTGCTTTCTGACATTCTAAACTGCCAATAGCTTAAGTGTTCCTTGAACTCCTAGACAGTCAGGGAACTTGCATAACTTTTTGTCACTCAACTAAGTAAATGGTATGATGTCCAGAAAGAAACTTAAGCACAGCATCCTTCACTCATGTTATTCATTTTGTGGAGGGGGAATTGTGTATAAATCCCAACAGGCTTCCCCTGACATTTTAGAGTAGGACAGTCTTTACCAGATAGAAAGACAGAAGTGGAGAGAGGTAGAGAGAAACACACACTGAAGCTCCCCCAGAGCACCAGGGGAAAGTAAAGCACGCTTATTTGGTATGATTTGGAAGGCTATTTTCAGGGTCTGGGGATGCTGTTGCTATTAGTTTAGATGGGAACATTTTTTTTTATAGATGGAAATATTTTTATAGCATTTCCAGACCCCCCAGAATAACACACTAAATCACAGAAAAATCACAATTCTCTACTTTGGAAGAGAAGGTGAAATCTGCTATCTGAATTTAAAAAAAAATTGTAATAGTGATTTAATATTGATTTGCAAAACTATAAAATACTAGAGGCATAGTCCCACACCGTTCCCACTGCCAGAGTTCTGTGGCCCATCCCCCCCCCATCCCCAGCAGAAACTGCAATAGTTCTCCCAAGGTCACAGATAGGGTTAACTCTATCTCTGTCTCTATCTGTATCTATTTATGTCACTCATTTTTATTCACTTCTATGGTCTTGCCTTTACTTACTTTCTTTTTTTTTTAATGTTTATTTATAAAAAGGAAACAGCAACAAAAACACAGGATAGGAGGGGTACAACTCCACACAGTTCCCACCACCAGAATTCCGTATCCCATCCCCTCTTCCTATAGCTTTCCTATTCGTCATCCCTCTGGGAGTATGGGCCCAGAGTCATTGTGGGGTGCAGAAGGTGGAAGGTCTGGCTTCTGTAATTGCTTCTCTGCTGATCATGGGTGTTGGCAGGTCGACCCATACCCCCAGCCTGTCTCTCTCTTTTCCTAGTGGGGCGGGGCTCTGGGGAAGTGGGGCTTCAGGACACATTGGTGGGGTCGTCTGCCCAGGGAAGTCCGGTTGGCATCATGTTAGCATCTGGGACCTGGTGGCTGAAAAGAGTTAACATACAGAGCCAAACAAATTGTTGACTAATCATGAATCTAAAGGCTGGAGTAGTGCAGATGATGAGTTGGAGGGTCTCCGTTTTGTAGACAGCTAGTAGGCTTATTTTAGTTATATTTCAAAGGACTTATGACTATACTAGTTTTTTTTTTTCTTCTTGAGTGCCTGACATCTGATATGCAGGTGGATCCAAGTTATTGTCTGGGGAGATGATGTCATGGCTGGAAAAAGGACCAGAAAGCTGGATCAGGGAAGAGAGTAGCACCCTAATATGGGGAAAGGGTATAAATATTGTTGACTGTAAACCTCATCAATTTGATGTCATCTGGGGTCCAAATTCAGCTTAGGAGCCTATGTGACCTCTGCATCCCTGTAGATCTGAGCTCACATTCTGTGATCATGAGTAGGAACATTCCAAGCTGCCCCAATTTCAGGCTCCATCTCCCTCACGTGTAGCATAGAGTATGTTGTCCAACCCCCCTTTGGAGGATGGAACATTCTCTGCTATTGTTGATGCACATTGAGGGCAAGGTCCTATGGGGGCCCACAAAGGGGTCTATTATGTTGTTCCTTTACTTACTAAGTCGTACCTACACCTACCACTACTTCTGAATGTCCTTCCTTTTTAGTGCAGCCTAGAATGTTCCTAGCTGTGACCACAGAATGTGAGCTCAGACCTACAGGGTTACAGAGGTCCCATAGTTTCCTAAGCTGAATATGGGCCCCAGATCACATTGATGGGATTACAGTCAACAATATTTATATACTTTTCCCATATTTGGGAGCTACTCTCTTCCCTGATCCAGCTTTCTCTTTCTAGCCATGACATCATCTCCCCAGACAATAACTTGGGTCCAAGTTATTGGACATACTAGATGTCAGGCTCAGGCAAATACTAGTAAAGTCATGGGCCCCATGGAATATATCTAAGATACACTCATGCAGAAAAAGAGACAGTGTTTGCATCTCTTTTCTCAGAATGAGAAAACAAAATGATTGCTGAAACGATTTGGCTTTCTTTTCTTTTTTTAAATATTTATTTATTTATTTATTTAATTTTCCCCTTTTTTGTTGCTCTTGTTGTTGTGGTTATTGTTGTTACTGATGTCGTCGTTGTTGGATAGGACAGAGAGAAATGGAGAGAGGAGGGGAAGTCAGAGAGGGTGAGAGAAAGATAAGACACCTGCAGACCTGCTTCACCGCTTGTGAAGCAACCCCCCTGCAAGTGGGAGGCTTTCTTTTCATAGATATATAATCTACCCATGGGCATACAGTTATTTGGCACATCTAATCAAAATGCTAGAGAGATGGGCGGCCAGCTGAAACCCCAAAGTGAATCAGCATTCCAGGTGGTGTGAACAGCATTCCCCCAGGCACCTGGAGGGAGTCGGTAAGGGCTTATCTTTGAGTCTCTGTTTATAGCCAGGCCTTTCCTCATTGTTAATTTACTCCTCTGACTTCATAATTATAAGACTGTAGCTAGTAATTTTTCATCTGAATATCCCTTTGGAAAGTCCCCTGTAATTTGCTTATTTATAAGGCAGGTGCTTATTAACAATTCCTCCCCCCCACTTCTGTCAGGTGGATCTTTCTCTGGACAGCACATGGTGAGATGTGTCATTTATTCTCAATGACCTTGTAGTTAAGAGATAAGCTGAAATCAAACAACAGTACCAAAGAGATGCATCTTGTTTCCTGTTGCGGTGTGCTAAGTTAATGACGCGTTCCTCTCAGAATCCACTTACAGAGGAAAACTGTGATGAGTGCTGCTTTTGCTTTCTGAATTTAAATACTCGAATCACTTTTTAAAAAAAAATGTTTATTTTCTTTTATTATTATCATCTTTAGTTACTGGATAGATACTGCCAGAATTCGAGAGGGAAGGGGGAGATAGAGAGAAAGAGAGACAGAGAGACACCTGCAGCCCTACTTTACCACATGCAAAGCTGTCCCCCTGCTGGTGGGAACCTGGAGCTTGCACCTGGGTCCTTGTGCATTGTGACATGTGTGCTCAACCAGGTGCACCACCACCCACCCCCAATCCCTTCATTTTTAAAACAAAATTTATTTATTTTAATTTTTTGACAGAAACAGAGAGAGGAGAGGGAGATGGAGGAAGAGAAACATCTGCAGCCCAGCTTTGTGGCTGGTGAAGCTTCTCCCTCCTTCCACTGCAGGTGGAGACAGAGGACTTGAACCTGGACCGTTGAGCATTGTTAATATGTGTGCCCTACAAGGTGTGCCACAACCCAGCCCTCACCCAAATCTAATGTGACTTTTGTCCTCCTCATGGGAAAGCAATGTCAGTCTGGCATGGCCTCATTTTAGAAGTGAGGTCCTCGGCTGAATTTTATTTTATTTTTATTACTTTATTTTATTTTTTAGCTTTTTCTGGCCTTCAAAACAAAATCATCTCCAGCAAGACCTACCTCTGGGTTGCAAATGAGTTGTAGAAAATCTGGGCCTTGGGCACAAAGCGCAAGGACTGGAGTAAGGATCCCCTGGTTGGAGCCCCTGACTCCCCACCTGCAGGGGGGTCACTTCACAGGCGGTGAAGCAGGTCTGCAGGTGTCTTTCTCTCCCCCTCTCTGTCTTTCCCTCCTCTCTCCATTTCTCTCTGTTCTCTCCAACAATGACGACATCAATAATAACCACAAGGGCAACAAAAAGGAAAACAAGCAAACAAACAAATAAATATTAAAAAAAAAAAAAGAACAAAAGAAAATCTGGGCCCTGGGAGTCAGGGGTAGTGCAGCGGGTTAAGCACATGTGGCGCAAAGCGCAAGAATCCCGGTTCAAGCCCCCGGCTCCCCACCTGCAGGGGGAATCACCTCACAGGCGGTGAAGCAGGTCTGCAGGTGTCTGTCTTTGTCTCCCTCTCTCTGCCTTCCTGTCCTCTCTCCATTTCTCTCTGTCCAATCTAACAATGATGGCATCAATAACAACAATAACAATAATAACTACAACAATTTAAAAAAAAACAAGGGCAACAAAAGGGAAAATAAATAAAATAAAATAAATTTTAAAAATCTTAAAAACCAAAAAAAAAAAAAAAACAAGCAAACAAAAAAAAAAAATCTTAAAAACCTGGGCCCTGATCAAAAACCATCTTTGAAAGAGTAGGCCTTCTCTTTATTTTTCTAAAGCAAGCAAACAAACAAATCCACCATTTTTTTTAAACCACATAAGCTCCAACAAAGCACAGGCAGAAAAACAGCTGTGAGCTGTTTATACAGTGTTTTTTTGATTCTGAATGTTAGTAAATAGATGTTTTCTTCTCCACTTAGAACACATTTTTCTCAGGCCATTTAAGTTCTCTGAATGGCCACAAGTATTGGTAGGTACCTCTTCCCAATCCCTAGGTTTCTGGAGAAAATTAATTTTAAAAAATTTTTATTTTGTTTTTGATCTGAAGCCAGTCTTTGGATTCTCTGATAAAACGGTTGAGCTTGGTACCTGGTCAGAACTCTCCACATGACCTCTTGGGACCAGCTTCACATGGGCATGCCACAGACCTTGTAGAGGATGTGTGTCTCTGTTGCTGGCTTATGGCTAGATCACATGGGCAGAATGGGATATGGACTCCTTTACTGTCATCTCGTCTTGAGCACTGAACGTTGACCGTTTGGTTCCAAGTATTTGGAATTCAGAAGATAATTCATGCCACCGCTCCTCCCCTTCTTCAGATATACATGAGTGACACCATCTTTTGTCACCTCTCCTCACTGTCTAGAACAGAGTGAGATCAGCAGGGAAGTCTTGCTGGTGAGTAAAAGTTTCCAAGCCTGTGAAAGTCAGGCAGGGCATTTGCATAGTAATCTCATGTTACCATAGCAATTCTCATTCATTAAGGAGATAATGACAGCAACACCGAATTACATGTCAGATCAGGTTTTTCTGGAATTTTATTTGCCCACAATATGCTTTCCTTTAGTCACTGTAGCTTTTTGACATCTGTTTGTATTGATTTGTTTGCAAGGGAATAGTCCAGCCTAATTTTAGCAATGGGAATATCCAGTACTACACAGCTGTGTATATTTTTCTGAAATATTAAGCAATGAATTCTGCCTAACAAGCATTTAGTCACTTCACTTATTCATCCATCACACCAGAGGCCACTCTATCTCTAAACCAGTAGAATTTGGCCATTCTTAAAAGGTGCCATTTAGGGAGCAAGTGGTGGCACACCTGGTTGAGCACACAGGTTACAGTGCGCAAGGAATTGGGTTAAAGCCCCCCAGTCCTCACCTGCAGGGGGAAAGCTTTGCAAGTGGTGAAGCAGTGTTGCAGGTGCTCCCTGTCCCTGTCCCTCTCTATCTCTCCCTACTCTCTTGATTTCTGGCTGTCTCTAACCAATAAATAAATAAAGTGACATTTGAATGGTGAGTGGGTTGTAAGTTGGACTCACAGGGATGATCCTAGGTTTGATTTCCCTGCACTGCTTATGCCAGAGTGATGCTCTAGTTCTCTCTTTCCCTTTCACTAATAAATCATCTTTTTAAAAAAAAGATAACATTTGGGAGACACTGGAATAAAGACACACCTGGGGGAAGATGCAAATCTATAGTGTGAATGTCATCCCTCAGCCCCTAGTAACTCCCTCGAGGTACTCAATCTTCTTAGTCATATATGACTAAATAATTTTTGCCTTTCTTGAATAAGGAAGAATACATTATGATTCTTTTTTTTTCCCTTTTAGAATAATTGGCCCACATCAGATGATTAGAACAATTCCCCTCCTGTAGGTGGGAACCAGGGAATTGAACCTGGGTCGTTGCTCACTAGAACTGTGCACTCAACCAAATGAGCCACTGCCTGGTCCCTGCCTCTATTATTAATAATTGTGGTTCATCTGTGTCCCTATTCTAGGCAATGGATGGAGCTGTAGTCAGTCTGAGGGAGGAGGATACTGAACCAAAGTGACCTTCCAAAAGGAAACATAGAGGTCAGGATGTTTGCTCACAGCCATGGTTAAAGTTGGTGCGAGCCATTGAAATTTGTGTTGCAGTAGGTCTGGCCACTACAAAGAAACGCATGTGACTTGGCAAAGGAGGTGGCAAATTTGACCTCTGTGCCACACCACATAAGCACCAGCTCTTTGCCTACAGAAGCTTCCATCCGTCCAGAGACCAGAAACCTTCTTGAAACCGGTGTGCCAACGTTCCTTACACATGCGGTGGCTGGGGGCCAGTGTGGGGAAATGGAGGGACAAGGAAGCCAGCCATTCTCTGGGGCAAGGGGCCAGTGGAAATTCTCAAAACAAGGTGATTTCTGCTAGCCAATAAAATCTTCCTGAATGCATGACTCCTGCTGGGGCATGCATGGTTTGTGATTTGGGGGTTTGTTTGTGGTTTAGGGGGTGATGGGAGTGGGGTTAGTAGGCTTGTTTGGTTAATCCATGCCCACACCCAGGGTGCCTGCACACTTTTTACACGAAGAAAATGAGCTAGAAACTGCTTGCGTAACAGTCGTTAGTTTCATAGCTGAGTAAATGATGTATAATAGTGCTTTCAGCTATTTTGTTACTAATCTGCCCCCAGGAGCCAGATGAGGCTGATAAGATGTTTACGGGCCAATAAAAAAGTTTTTTTCCCTACTAATTTGCCAGACTATAATAAAACCTGTGAACTTGATGACCCACAGGACACAGAAGTAGAACTGGATGGGAAGCGAGGGCTAATTTGGATTGAGAAGACCTCTTAAGACCCTACAGGAAATGACTCTCAGAAAAAGAGATGAATCGCAGTATTTTTTTCAATAGAAAAAAAAAAGATACTCCGTTGGTACTTAAACGGTTATATAGCCTGAGAAAAAGATTTTGTGTAAGGAAATGGTTGAAATGGCCTGCTTTCAATTATATTTGCTTTAGAGGATAAAATCAATTTCAAGTAGGCAGGAACCAATGTGCACATGAAGACAACTAGTCTTTTAGTTTTGCACATACTGTATACACAGTCACACAGCGCCTCCTAGTGGCAGAAATATTATTACAGTCAGAAAGAAGAAGGCGCGCTCTGGTGTGTTTGATGCAGTGATTGAGCGGATTGGTTTTGGGATGCAAACAGCTAATAAAGAAGGATTACTATAGCTCATATCTCCAAGCCTCAGTTTCCTTATGATACCTCATAGCTTTGGGATAAAAGAAGGAGAGTATATATTAATTACCTCACAAATCCACCTACTGTTGTGTATAGGTAATGATGCCTTAAGACTGGGCGGGGCTCTGGAATGTTCTTGACCCAAAACGCCTTTTGCACACAGTCTAAGGGACTTGTTAAGGCCTATACAGTTCAAAGTACAGCAAAGCCCCTCAAAACGACTATAGCTGTAGTAAGCCTTGTGGCTTGAAAGGGGGCTCTGTGGCTAAAACATTGGATTTTCAAGCATGGGATCCTAAGTTTGACTCTTGACAACACATGTGCTACAGCGATGCTCTGGCCCTTCTCCTCCTCCTCCTCCTCCTCCTCCTCCTCCTCCTCCTCTTCCTCATTCTCCTCTTCTTCTTCCTCCTCCTCCTTCTTCCCCCTCTTCCTCCTCCTCCTCTTCCTTCTTCTTCTTCTGCCTCTTTCTCTCTCTCATAGAGACAGAGAGAAATTGAGAGGGAAGAGGGAGATACAGAGAAAGAGAGAGACCTTCTGCTCTGCTTTACTGCTTGTAAAGTTCTCCCTGTAGGTGGGGACAGAGAGGGAGAACTTGAACCCAATTTCTTGAGCATAATGTGTGCACTCCACCACGTGCACCACCACCTGGCCCCCTAAGGACCCTGAGGCTTTCACAGAAGTAAATGAATATCCATCAAAGAAGGGTGTGTTTTAATTGTCTGTCGAATGTTAAAACATACCAGTTTGTTTATTTATTTTCCCTTTTGTTGCCCTTGTTTTTTTATTGTTGTTGTAGTTATTATTGTTGTTGTTATTGACATCGTCGTTGTTAGATAGGACAGAGAGAAATGGAGAGAGGAGGGAAAGACAGGGAGGGGGAGAGAAAGATAGACACCTGCAGACCTGCTTCACCGCCTGTGAAGCGACTCCCCTGCGGGTGGGGATCCAGGGCTCGAACTGGGATCCTTACGCCGGTCCTTGTGCTTTGCACCACATGTGCTTAACCCGCTGCCCTACCACCCGACTCCAAAACATACTAGTTTTTAGCTGTTGTTTCCCTTAATGCATTTGTCTCTAAGCTCCAGACCCTAAAGCCTGTTGCATGTTACGATTTTTCCTTGTTCCTTTCAAATGTCCTTACTTAATGGATATAAGTAAATATAGGTTTTAGTCGACTTAATATCTCCCCACTTTTTCCTTCCTATTTATACAGATTATTTTTCATTCTATTGGAAATAAGGAATAATCAATAATGGTTAATTAGACACTCATGTAACCATTATTCTCCAGTGAGATCTAGTTGCTTACATAGTTGGTAAAAACAATAATAGTCTTTGGTCTGTTGCTCTTACTTTACAAGTGTTTTTATTTCCCACCCGTCCTTATGTAATTCAGTCATTAGATGGTGATAAAAATTAAGTCATACTGAGTTTCTTTTAACACTGGAGGGGATTTCCATGCTATTGCATAAACATATCTATGTTTTTGAGAGCTGAGACAAATCCTCGTGTTTTTTTCTAAGTGCTTTGAAGTCCATCTATACTCAAAGCCTACTGTGAGTTTCCACTTATCATTGTATGAATGAGTGTTGTTGAGGTGGTCTGGTGTCGGGCTGCACTGCGGAGAAGAGAGCGGACGTCCAGAGCAAAGGGGTACACAGATCTTTATTATAGGATGGGGGGGGAGGTTTGGTTCAGACCACGTGGAGCCAGCCAGCAATGGCCGACCACGGGGGAGAGCAGGGAGCGAGACCTCAGAGAGGGAGAGCCGAGAGCCCAGAGAGAGCGAGGGGAGGGGTGAGGGGGCTTTTTATTGGGCGACAACCAGGGGTGACGTGTAGGGCCAGGATTGGTTGAAAGGGGGCACTCTAGGATTTAGCGGGGCATAGAAAAACCTGGGGGCGGAGCCAGGATTGGTTGAAAGGGGGCACTCTAGGATTTAGCGGGGCATAGAAAAACCTGGGGGCGGAGACTGCATCAGAATAAGTCCTCAGCAACATCTCCTCCTATCCCTTTATATCTAAATGGACACAGTAAAGAAAAATGGAGCATGCTTAAATGTTTTAGAGGAATGCCATGCTCAGGTGGGAAGATGTAGGACTTTCTGTGGAGGAGGGAAGGCTTAAATGGCTGCCAACCTTGTGAGATTTAAACGTCCTCCTGTGCTCAACCCCTCTTCAGAGAGAGAGACTTACCTGGAGAGACTCATCTCATAGGTTTAAGCGCAGCCTGCTCAACCATCTCTTCACAGTATCTCTACATCTTTTCTATCTTTCTATCTAGTAATTGCATAAGATGTACAAAGTCTATAAAAGACTATCATGGGGCAGAAACCTTTTGGACATAAGCCTAGATGACATAACAAAATAGGAAGGGACACGAAGGGGAGAAGTAAAAGTCAGTGTGGTGTGAAGGGAAGGATTGGTGTGTAAAGGAACATTCCCTGCTTGAGTGGGGAAAAGGGGCAAGGGTACATAATGAGGGGGAGGCAGGAGGCATGACCCACCAAACAGAGGGGCTATTTGGCATTGTATAGTCCTCAAGGCAACAGTCTGTAAAGTCTATGAATTACTCAGGATTAGTCTATGAAAAACCAGCAGCGTGAAGGGAAATAAGCTGCTTCAAAATTGTGTAAAATGTATATAGGGTATGTCAGAAAGTCCGATAAAAGTCTCAGTCCGAAGTAGATGGCTAGGGGAGGAATTGGCAGGGAATGCAACGCTGCATGAGGGAGGTCAGCCGCTGGAATGTTGCTCTTTTGTAGATAGCTAGCTGGAACTGCCAACACGTAACAAGCAGGTCAGAAGCAGGAACGGTAACCAGGCATGAAGAAAGTTCTGTCCTTGGAATTCGTGTATCAGGTTCTTCAGATCACGTTGAGTGACATCTAGGGTTTCGGGGGGTGTGCCACGGTAGTCGTGCCATCTAGTGAGTGACGTCAGGGTGTGCAGGGGTTCAGATGGTTTTTCCGGGATTCCTGTGAAAGAAACACAAACAATCTGCTTCTCGTGGTTAATTTGAACTGGCAACAAGTTATAGGTTTGTTATAGTTGATACCTCGATGATTATAATTGGTTTAGAATCTCTTTATGATTTATTAAAAGGTCATCTAATGTTACCTCCTGTAGCAGCCTCTACCGCAGGATCTTGAGACCAATTTTAGCTAAAATATGTATTTTAAACAGACTCAAATTGCTTAGAGAGTTAACGCATATTCGTGACAATGCTTTTAACGTTTACAGTGCCAGATTGATGCCAGATCTGTTGTGGATTAATTTCCACAAGATAGTTTACAGGGCACCTTTGGGGGCCCTTCAAAGGTGTCCTGTATATAAAATTTATATAGTTTCGTTTTGGGAATGAATAGTCACGTTGAACATTTAGACTTTTACCTAAATAGTAAGTTACCTTAACAATTAATTTTTACCTTGTCTGGCAAAAGTGTAGCTGTAGGGTTACACTTCTGACCGTTAAGTTAGTGTTACCAAACTTGAGACATACCCATAAACATTTAGTTATAACAAACTGGAGGAAAAAGAACTTTTGTTATAAAAACACATTATTTAAAAACAATTTTAAATCTGTCATTAGTCACACAGTTTAAGACTAAACACTTACATATATACCAAAACTATATATAAAATTCAAAAGAGGGAGAAAGAAAAAAAAATTTTGGAATGTTTCTGGACGTCTCCAGAAACTTTGGCTGCGTCCAGCATTTTTATATAAGGCCAATAACCTTTTAGAGTACTCCAAGCAGATGGGTCATGCAAAAAAAAGAAAAAAAATTTTTGTCATTTAACACACTCACTCACAAAAACAACTGGCCAGTTATAACATAAGACATACAGGGAAAGGGTAGGAGAGAGGTCTCTGTGAGCCAGACTTTGCAGGTTCTGCCATGTCGTATTACGGGTCCTGGGATGTATCCTGCATCTGGTCCTCTTGTAGTATTTCTTGTTCTTCAGGAATAACAGCGCCATCCTGCGGGTATTGTCAGACATGGCGGGCAGGAACCCAGACAGGTTTAGAGAAATTTTGAGGGAAAATGCATGCGAAACCCCTTCCCATGGTCAATAATGGGTCAGGCCCTTTCCAAACTTTATCGAGTGGGTCTCTCCATTTCACCTTAATAGATGGGAGGGTAGATGGTGTTTGCCAGTGAAGAATAATAGGGGGTAAGGCTGAGTTATTGTAAATATTAAAGAGATTTAACGTAGTTAAGGCTTTTGCTAGCTGGATATTGGGGGATATGTTCCTCCTTTATCTTTATTTAGTTGAGCCTTCAGTGTTTGATGGGCCCTTTCGACAATGCCTTGTCCCTGTGGATTGTAGGGAATGCCCGTGGTATGAGTAATATTCCAGAGGGAACAAAAATCTTTAAATTGTTTGCTTGAAAACATAGGTGCATTGTCTGTTTTCAAAAGTAATGGGACCCCCATAACGGCAAAACAAGAGAGCATATGGCTTACAAGCTTTTTAGCACTTTCTCCTGTCTGAGCTGTAGCCCACATAAATTTAGAAAAGGTATCAATTGAGACAAACACATATTTTTGTTTGCCAAAGTTTGGTATGTGGGTGACATCAATTTGCCAAATAGCATTAGCTTTTAAACCTCGGGGGTTAACCCCAAGGGTCTGGATAGCAGGTGTCTTTATGAGACTTGCACAAGAAGAGCATGTAGCGAGGATATGTTTTAACTGTGGTACAGGAACATCAGGGAATCGAGCTTGAAGGCCTTTAAGATTAACATGGGTTAGAGAGTGAAAATTAGCAGGATCAGAGACAGAGACTGGGAAAGTTCCTGTGGAGGCAAGGCGGTCAACTGCGGCATTCCCTTCGGACAGGGAACCAGGAAGAGGGCTGTGGGAACGAAGGTGTTGAATATACAGTGGTTGGGTTCAAGAACAGAGCATAGAGGCGATTTGAATCAAGAGAGGGGAAAGTGGGTTGTCATCAATTTTCACATACGAACGAGCAAGCCATGGAAGTAAGTTAACAGTATACACACTGTCAGAAAAAAGGTTGAAGGATTCTGGTACAGCTTTTAGTGCAAGGAAAACAGCATAAAGTTCTTTGTACTGAGGGGAATTATCAGGAAGCTCAGTAAAGAGAGGTTTAGGAGATTGTTTGTCTGGGTAATATATAAGGGCAGAAGCTCCCCTTTTTCCGCCATCAGTAAAGATTGTAGGAGCAGAGGGAATGGGATCCCGAGAGAAAAGTTTAGGTGCTAGTAGAGGCAGAAGAGGTAAAGAAGCTATCAATTTATTAGAAGGAAAATGGTTATCTATTTGTCCTGGAAACCCCACGGAGCTTATGGCAAAGCGGGAATGATGGCGTATAAGCCACTCTGTATCTGTGAGAGAAAAGGGCAGAATGATTAAATCCGGTTCTTTCCCTAAGACCTGCACAGACCTATTTCTCCCTTGGCGAACCATGAATGCTAACGCATCTATCTCAGTGAGGAGTCTTGGAGCTCCTCCTACTGGCGTGTGAAGCCATTCGAGAACCCCATGGTCTTGCCACAGTGCCCCTACTACTGTGGGGGTGGAGTTGAAGATTAGAAGGTTTACCGGAGAGGAGGGGGAGAATCGAACAAGGTGCATGTCCTGGAGGGCCTGGTTAACCCTTTCCAGTGCCAAGGAGGCCTCAGGAGTTAACTTACGTTTTGAAGAGGGCTGTTTGTTTCCTTTCAACAGGTCAAACAGTGGTTGGAGGCAGCTTGTGGGCAGATAGAGATACTGCCTAAGCCAATTTAAATTTCCTAGAAAACTTTGTAAAGAAGCAAGAGTAAGGTTAGAAGGGAAGGTAACATTAGGTTTTAAGGGACGAATTTGCGTTAGAGAAATCTCTGAACCTAGGAAGGATATTGGAGGGATTAGCTGTATCTTCTCAGGGGCTACATTAAGGCCGCTTTTCTTTAATGCAGGAATGAGAAAATCACGTAAGGCATAGAGATCTGTATCTGATTTTCCCCATATTAAAATATCATCTGTATAATGAAAAATATTAAGGCCCTTATGAATATATGGGACAAGGGCAGATTTAACAGCCTCCTGACAAATTGTAGGACTATTGGCCATACCCTGGGGCAGCACCACCCATTCAAATCTATCAGCGGGGCTGGCATTATTAATAGACGGAACAGAGAAGGCAAAACGTTTACAATCTCGCGGATGCAAGGGGATAGAGAAAAAACAATCTTGTATATCAATAGCTATGATTGGAATTCCCATGGGAATTGCAGAAGCAAGAGGCAAACCCCTTTGGGGGGAGCCCCAGACCTGCATGGTTTTATTTACTGCACGGAGATCTTGAAGGAGGCGCCATTTTCCCGAGCGCTTTTTAATCACAAAGACAGGAGTATTCCATGGGCTTCGAGAATGACAAATGTGTCCCAAGGGCAACTGCTCTCGGACGAGCTCTTTTAAAATTTTTAGCTTATCCCTAGGTAAAGGCCACTGTTCCACCCAGACAGGCTCATTAGAAAGCCAGCTTAAGCAGGGTGTTTGGCTACGAACAGTGGCATTTAGTATTGGGGGTGCTGAATAGACCTGGTATCGCAGGAATGAGTTTTACGCTCTGCAGAGGCGTCTGTGGATATCCTAACATTAAGACATTCCAGAAGATCCCTGCCCAGTAAGTTGGTGCTAATATTAGCTACCAAAGGGCGGAAGTGTCCGGTAGAACCTTTTGGGTCTTCCCACATAAGCGAGTCTCGTGTGCAAAATGCTCTTGTCATCCCTCCTATTCCATGTAAACTGGGTCCAGGGATGAATTCCCAATCTTGGGGAACCTCTTCTTGCCTTAAAATCGTCTTTGCTGCCCCCGTGTCAATCAAAAATTTAAAAGGAATATTGCCAATCTTTACTGTCATAGAAGGGTGACCTTGTTCTAAAACAGGAGTGGTCCACAAAATCTCAGGCCCCGAATTTGTACTATTCAGGGGCGAACCATCTTTATGAAATTGGGACCAACAATCTCTCTTCCAATGAAACCCCTTACGACATTTTGGACAAACAGTACGTGGTCTCTGGCTCCCTGACTGAAAGCGGGGTTGCTCTGGCTGGAGGCGTGGTTTCCCTGACTGGAGGCGTGGTCGCAACTTATCAGGACATTGGTTACGCCAATGTCCTTGGCGACCGCACTGAAAGCAGGCCCCGTTTTGCTTACGTGGGGCAACTGCATAGACCTGCGTCGTAGCGGGTGTCCCATAATTGCCTGATGTAAGTTCCTGTGTCGCTAGAATCCAATTATCTGGGTGTAGGTGTTTAAGATTAAGGCATACCTGACGGAATTGTGGTGTCATGCCTTCCCAGACAATAGAGCGCAGGAGTAGTGTGCGGACGTCAGGATTATAAACCTTTCTCTCTAAGCTTCTCTTCACCCTTGAGATGAAGCTCGCCAATGACTCATCAGAGCCTTGGTGAAAAGAGTTAATGGGAGCTGATGGATCTACATCAGGTGTGGTCACCCTTTCCCATGCTTGTGTTGCACAGATGCGTACCTGTTCAAAATAACCAGTTGGAAACCTGGCTTCTGCCTGCTGAGCTCCAGATTCATAAGCTCCTGCTCCAAACAAAGCATCAGAATTCCATTCTATCTGTTTGTTACTATTTTCCTGCGATTGCCTAGAGCACTCATCGCAGAAACATGCCTGCCACTGAAGATAGAGAGGGTCTGGGAGTGCAGCATGAGCCAGTTCTTTCCAGTCTTGTGGCGTATTTAAATGCTGGTAAAAGCTTCTCAAAACGGACTTGGTCCATGGAGAGTGCATACCGTCCTCCCTGACTGCTTGTCTGAGCGTTCTAAGTTCTTTCGAGGAATATGGCTGCCACGGCTGAGGGTTTTGTTTAGAAGGGGCCAAGTTTACCGGGAATGTGTGGATTTGGTCCGGTGGCTCGGGAGAGGGAGCTACAGAAGTGGAAAGTTCAGTAGAAACTGCTGTAGTGGCTGCAGGGGAGACTAAACGCATATCTACGGGGACGGAGCTCCCGGGGTGGACTGCACATGGTTTAAAATCCTTAAATGCTGAAAAAATATCCTTTAGCTCTCGTATCTCAGCCACTAGGTCCCTTAATGGTGATGTATCAGCAGGGGGCGGGGTCAGGAACGCAGAAGCTGCAGGCAGAGTTGAAACCGTGGCGGCAGGGGCCGTGGGCGAAGCTGAAACCGGGACGGAAGGGGCAGGGTTCAGGAATGCAGGCAGAGCTGAAACTGGAACGGAAGGGGCGGGGTTCAGGAACGCAGGCGGAGCTGAAACCGGAACGGAAGGGGCGGGGTTCAGGAACGCAGGCGCCTCAGGCGGAGCTGAAACGGAAGCTGAAACCGGGACGGAAGGGGCGGGGTTCAGGAACGCAGGCGGAGCTGAAACCGGAACAGCGGAAGGGGGTGGGGTCAGAGGAGGAGCGTCCGAACACGTGTGCGTGTCTGTGGGAACGGAATTCTTGGGTTTAGCCGCTGATCACTTAGGATGTCTAAGTCTTAAGCGCATGTGATTTAACTCTCGTACCTCAGCCTCAAGGTCACTTATCCTTATGGCATACCACGTTTTACATATCTTGAAAGTGGCGACCACAGTTAAAAAAATCCAAGGGGTAGCGAAAATTAAACCTTTTATGACAGCGGGAATCTGTCCCAGGTCAAGAGATAATGACTGGGACACCTCCTCATAAAACGAGAAATTTCCCATGGTGGAGGGAAACGCGGGTCCACAGAAGTGGGCAGATGCCACTTACCTGTGTCTGGGCGGTTTCAGAGACCTCAGGCCGGGCGTGGTGTGGGTACGGAACACGATGGGCGCCAGATGTTGTTGCGGCGGTCTGGTGTCGGGCTGCACCGCGGAGAAGAGAGCGGACGTCCAGAGCAAAGGGGTACACAGATCTTTATTATAGGATGGGGGGGGGAGGTTTGGTTCAGACCACGTGGAGCCAGCCAGCAATGGCCGACCACGGGGGGAGAGCAGGGAGTGAGACCTCAGAGAGGGAGAGCCGAGAGCCCAGAGAGAGCGAGGGGAGGGGTGAGGGGGCTTTTTATAGGGCGACAACCAGGGGTGACGTGTAGGGCCAGGATTGGTTGAAGGGGGGCACTCTAGGATTTAGCGAGGCATAGAAAAACCTGGGGGCGGAGCCAGGATTGGTTGAAAGGGGGCACTCTAGGATTTAGTGGGGCATAGAAAAACCTGGGGGCGGAGACTGCATCAGAATAAGTCCACAGCAACAAATGAGGATCCTATGTGGCAAGTAACTTAAACTGTTGAGAGAAATATTGCTTTGTAAAAAAAGAAAAGCTCAGAAGTATTGAATTTCGGGTAAAGTTTGATCAAGCAAACAATATCTTGGAGGAAAATATAGCTATAGAGTCTTTAAGCACATTCAGTAAAAAAAAAAAATATATATATATATGTATATATATATATATATTCACTATAGTGTTTGAGACTGTGTGCCAACTTTCGGTATTGGCTATCATTTTGAATCTGAGATACCTGTTACCATTCTCATTTCCTGTGCCATGATTTTCAGTCCCTGGGGGAACATGTGTTCTGGCATGGTGCAGCAGCGTCTGTGTTCCCCCACATACTTCCTCAACAGGTCCATGAGACAGCTCAGTAGTATCTTGCGTGCAAGAAACTGAGTTCATCCTGACTCTTTTTCAGAGTCTTCCTTCCTTCCTCCCTTCCTCCCTTCCTTTCTTTCCCTCTTTCTTTCTTTCTTTTTTATTTCTTTCTTCCTTTCTCTCTTTCTTTTTAAATTTATTCTTAAAAATTTTTTTTTACTATTTATTTATTTTCCCTTTTGTTGCCCTTGTTGTTTTTATAGTTGTTGTTATTGTCATTGGATAGAATAGAGAGAAATGGAGAGAGGAGGGGAAGACAGAGAGGGGGAGAGAAAGATAGACACCTGCAGACCTGCTTTCACCGCCTGTGAAGCGACTCCCCTGCAGGTGGGGAGCCAGGGGCTCGAACTGAGATCCTTATGCCGGTCCTTGCGCTTTGAGCCACGTGTGCTTAACCTGCTGCGCTACTGTCTGACTCCCTAAATTTATTCATATATATATATATATATACATTTATTTATTTATTATTGCATAGAGACAGAGAGAAATTGAGAGGGGAGGGGAAGGTAGAGAAAGAGACAGAGAGATACATGTAGCCCTATTTCACCACTCATGAAGTTTTCCCCCTCCCCCACAGGTGAGGACCAGGGACTTGAACCTGTGTCCTTGTATACTGTAATGTGTGTGCTTAACCAGGTGCCACCACTTGTCCCCCCCCTTTTTTTGTTTTGTTTTCTTTCCTTTTTTTCACTGGTTCACTTTTCTTTTTTAAATGTTTTATTTATTTATTATTGTATAGAGACAGAGAGAAATTGAGAGGGGAAGATAGAGAGAGACAGAGAGAGAGACACTTGCAGCCCTGCTTCACCACTTGTAAAGCTTTCCCCCTGTAGGTGGGGACCGGAGGCTTGAACCTTGATCCTTGAGCACTATAATGTGTGCACTTAACCAAGTGCGCCACCGCCTGGCCCCACTGTATCACTTTTCATCTGTGATTTTGGGTGGAACCTGGGATTGAACTGAAACCTTGGAGCCTTGGGCATAAAAATCTTTCGCATAGTGATAATGCTACCTCCCACCCCACCCCCTAAAAAATGTGGGGAAAGGAAAAAGAGAATTTTTTGTTTGTTATGTTTTTTGTTTTCCAAAGTACTACTCAACTTTGGCTTTTGGTGGTATGGGGATTGAACCTAGGACTTTGGAGCCTCATGCATGAGAGTCTCTTTGCATAACCATTATGTTATCTACCCCTGCTATAAATTAAGTTTTATCCTTCAGTTTTTTTGTGTGGAAGGACTCATATATTACTATAGTTTTTTTTTTTTAAGATTTTATTTATTTATGAGAAAGATAGGAGGAGAGAGAAAGAACCAGACATCACTCTGGCACATGTGCTGCCAGGGATCAAACTCAGGACCTCATGTTTGAGAGTCCAAAGCTTCACCACTGCGCCACCTCCCGGACCACATTTACTATAGTTTTTCTGTTAACAAATGACCTGCATTTCTATGAACAACTAATAGATGGTTTCACCTCATATGTGCAATAAAGAATTGAAACACATGAACTTAAAAAAAAAGTAGCCAAACTACTGCCAAGCTGTGAGAACTATGGTGGTTAGTCTTGGGTGGGGAAGGTGACTAGAGGGGGGCCCAGAGCTGAGGTGGTGCATGTGGTGCGCAGCTACACTCCTGGGATCTTGTAAGCCATTATTACATCACTAGTAACAGATGAAATAAAAAGTACTCTTTCACGGACAGCAAAATAATGCTATTTAAACTGCTCTAGGGGGCTGGGCAGTGACACACCTAGCTGAGCACAGACATTACCATGGGCAAAGACCCAGATTCAAGCCCCCATCTGTGAGTGGGGAAGTTTCAGGAGTGGAAACTACTGTAGTCCTCTATCTCCCTCTCTATTTTCCCTCTATCTCTCAGTTTCTTTCTGTCCTATCAAATAAATAAAAACTAAGAAAGAACTTTCAAAGTCTTTTCTTTTCAAGTCTTGAAAAGAAAATAAGCTGTTCTAGAAAAAAAGAGAAATCTAATTTAAAAAAACCAGTGTGACACAGCTAACAATATGCAATAATGATTGCGCAAGAAAATCATAGAATAGGGGCTGGGAGGTGGCACACATGGTTGAGAGCACACGTTACAACGTGCAGGGACCTGGGTTTGAGCCCCCGGTCCCCACCTGCAGGGGGAAAGCCTTTCGAGTTATGAAGCAGGGCTGCAGGTGTCTCTCTGTCTCTCTCCCTCTCTATCTCCCTCTACCCTCTCAATTTCTGGCTGCCTCTATTCAATAAATAAAGATAATGCAAATAAATTTTTAAAAAGGAAATCGCAGAACAAGTTTATTCATAATGATTTGACAAAGTATTAGCAAATAGACTTCTGTAGCACATTAAAAATAATGACTTTACGTGGATGCTACCATGCCACCAACCTGACTTCCCTGGGCAGACGACTTCACCAATATGTCCTGGAACGTCACCTCTGCAGAGCCCTGCCCCACTAGGGAAAGCCAGAAACAGGCTGGGAATATAAATCAACCTGTCAAAGCCCATGTCCAGTGGAGAAGCAATTACAGAAGCCAGACCTCCCACCTTCTGCATCCCACAATGATCCTGGGTCCATGCTCCCAGAGGGATAAAGACTAGGGAAGCTTCCAATGCAGGGGATGGGATGCAGAGCTCTGGTGGTGGGAACTGGATGGAAGTGTACCCCTCTTATACCACAATCTTGTCAATCATTATTAAATCACTAGTACAAAATAATAATAGCTTTAACAATTAAAAATTCCAGTAACTAAGGACCACTTAGGAGTGGGAAATCTATTATTCTGATAGGAGAAATTTTGTGTCGGCATGAGGAAAAGTCACAAACACATTTGGTGTTAGAATGTTCCTTGAGCACAGAAGGGTCCTGGTAGGCCTTGTATTGCTAGTGCATTGAATGTTTTAATAGGAAAGGATGTTGGATTTTGTAAATGCTTTCGTAAAAATTCTATATCTATTAAGATAATCATATGCTTTTGCTCTTCTAGTTTGGTAACATGATCTTAAGTCACTTTTGCTTTCTTGAAGTGGACTTCAGTTAGTTTAAATGTTTTTTTATATAGAAGGCAGATTCAAAATGCTAACTTTCGCCAAGAGTTCTTGTATCCACACTCATGAAATGTGTGCAGTTTTCTTGTGTCTTGACTGGTTTTTGGTAGCAGAGTAATGCTACTCCATGGACTGGGCTTGAAGGCATTCTCTATTCTTCATTTTTTTTCTTTTTAAAGTTTTTAATTTTTTTTATTTGTTATTGGATAGAGACAGAGAGAAATTGAGAGAGAAGGGGGAGATAGAGAGGAAGAGAGGCAGAAAGACACCTGCAGACCTGCTTCACTGCCTGTGAAGCGACTGCAGGTGGGGAGCCGGGGCTTGAACCAGGATCTTAACTGGTCCTTGTGCTTTGCGCCACGTGCGCGTGCGCTTAATCGGCTGAGCTACCACCTGACTCACCATTTTTTTCCCCTAAGAATTAGAGCAGAACCAGTATATTTTATCCTTAAGTGTTTAGACCTGGAATTTTCATTGTGAAAATTGCCTTTCACTTCCTTCCATCCTTCTTCCCTCCTTCCTTCCTTCCCTTCCTTCCTTCCTTCCTTCCTTCCTTTCTTTCTTTCCTTCCTTCTTTCTTCCCATTAATTTTTTTTGGCAGAGCCAATCTCTTGCAAAATTTTACTGCTCTTGGCTGTTCTCTGCCCCACACCATTAACAGAGAGTAACAGGATCAGTGAAATAGATAACTCGGATGGTACATGCTTCGACATGTGCATGTCCCAGGTTCCATATTAAAGGAAGTTTTGATGCCAAGATTCCTTACACATACACTCCATCTCTCCCTCTCCCTTTCCCTCCCCCCTCCCTTTCTTTATTCAAGAAAAATGTTCAGGAAATTGTCTTTTTCATTTTACCAAGAAAATAAGCCTCTTCATAGGCCCCATGCACTCCCCGTCCCCTCCTTGGCTCAGTTCTTAGAAAAATCACTCTTGTTGCTGTCTTGTATAACCCCAGGATTATAACCTTAAATCTTTCTAGTTAGCCGGAATCTAACAAATAGAAAAAAATCCAATTATTTGCAGCTTAATGAAGTCATTCCAGGAATATCTATCTTTCAAAAGAGAATGATTCAAGAGGATTATGCCTAGGGAAAAGAAGTAGATTTTTAATGGTATTATTTCAACTTTTGTACAAGTCTACTGGGAGATAGGTTTTCTTTCCTTTTTCAAATCCTTTTCTATTGTTACTATTGTGCTTAGGTCTCTGCCCAGGGAGTTCCTTTTGTTCTTTGCTTAACATGGAAATCTTTTATTTTTATTTTTATTTATAAAAAGGAAAAACTGACAAAAGCCATAGGATAAGAGGGGTACAACTCCACACAATTCCCACCACCAGAACTCTGTATCCCATCCCCTCCCCTGATAGCTTTCCTATTCTTTATCTCTCTGGGAGTATGGACCCAAGGTCATTGTGGGGTGCAGAAGGTAGAAGGTCTGGCTTCTATAATTGCTTCCCCACTGAACATGGGCGCTGACAGGTCGATCCATACTCCTAGCCTGTCTCTCTCTTTCCCTACTGGGACGGGGTTCTGGGGAAGCCAAGCTCCAGGACACATTGGTGGGGTCGTCTTGTCAAGGGTTGGCATCATCTTAGCATCTGGAACCTGGTGGCTGAAAGAAGAGTTAAGATATAAAGCCAAACAAGCTGTTGACTAATCATGGACCTAAAGGCTGGAGTAGTGCAGGTGAAGAGTTGGGGGTCCGTTGCAGCTGAGCCGGTGCTGCCACTCCCAGGGTCACCAGGACCTGCTCCTTCTGCACTGCTTTATTAAAAAATATATTTATTTATTTATTCCCTTTTGTTGCCTTTGTTGTTTTTTTATTGTTGTAGCTATTGATGTTGTCATTGTTGGATAGGACAAAGAGAAATGGAGAGAGGAGGGGAAGACAGAGAGGAGAAGAGAAAGATAGACACCTGCAGACCTGCTTCACTGCTTGTGAATTGATTCTCTTGCAGGTGGGGAGCCGGGGGCTCGAACTGGGATCCTGACACCAGTCCTTGTGTTTTGTGCCACCTGCGCTTAACCCCTTGCACTACTGCCCGACTCCCACATTTTTCGATCTTTAACCTAACCATCAAACAACGGACTTTCTCTGAGAAATAGATATACCTGTTTCTCCTCAAGTGTGAAGTCCAGAAATAATATTTCTGGACTGGTAGGCGGCATACCCAGTAGAGGGCACACAGCAAATACTTGAGGATCCAGGTTCAAGGCTCCTAGAGTTCCCACCTGCAGGGTGGGAGGAAGCTTTATAAGGAGTATAGCAATGCTGCTGTCTCTCTCTTCCTTTCTCTCTCCCTCTTTCTATTTTCTATCTCTATAAGAAAATGAGAAGAAAAAAAAAAACCAAGAATGCGAATTAGTGTAACCCCTGTGGAAAACAGTTTGGAGATTCCTGAAATCATTAAAAACCAACCTACCATATCACTTGGCAATTCCTTTTATTTATTTATTTATTTTTTTTACCAGAGCACTACTTCATTACTCAGGTGAGACCTTTCCTTTCAGAGGAATCTCTAATTCCATTCCAGGCAGTTCACTTCCTAACAAAGTCCCAAAACCTGGATATAGACCAGGTCCTCTGAGATAGAGCCTATGTTCACATATGTTCACATGTATCCAGAAACTAGGGCAAAATATATGCCTGAAAGCAAAAGTACACAATAGTCTGCAGTGAGTACCCCCCAACACTTTATCTGCATTATTCCAGCCTTTAGGTCCATGACTGGTCAACAATTTGTTTGGCTTTGTATGTTAACTTTCTTTTCAGCCACCAGGTTCCAGATGCCTGCATGATGCCGACCAGACTTCCCTGGACAGATGACCTCACCAGTGTGTCCTGGAGCTCTGCTTCTCCAAAGCCCCACCCCACCAGGGAAAGAGAGGCAGGCTGGGAATATGGATGGACCAGTCAACGCTCATGTTCAGCAGGGAAGCAATTACAGAAACCAGACCTTCCAACTTCTGCACCCCATAATGACCTTGGGTCCGTACTCCCAGAGGGATAAAGAATAGGAAAGCTGGGAGTTGGGTGGTAGTGTATCAGGCTAAGCACACGTGGCACAAAGCAGATTGAACAACAAGATCAGAAGAGAAAACACAAGTAGAACCTGAACTGGAATTGGCGTATTGCACCAAAGTAAAAGACTCTGGGGTGGGTGGGGAGAATACAGGTCCATGAAGGATGATAAAAACAACAACAAAAAAAGATCTGTGTACACATATGTTCTTGGCAGCACAATTTGTAATAGCCAAAACCTGGAAGCAACCTAGGTATCCAACAACAGATGAGTGGCTGAGCAAGTTGTGGTCTATATACACAATGGAATACTACTCAGCTGTAAAAAATGGTGACTTCACCGTTTTCAGCTGATCTTGTATGGACCTTGAAAAATTCATGTTAAGTGAAATAAGTCAGAAACAGAAGCATGAATATGGGATTAATCTCACTCTCAGGCAGAAGTTGAAAAACAAGATAGGAAAAAAAAAAAACACAAGTAGAACCTGAAATGGAATTGGCGTATCGCACCAAAGTAAAAGACTCTGGGGTGGGGGTGGGTGGGGAGAATGCAGGTCTAAGAAGGATGACAGAGAACCTAGTGGGGCTTGTATTGTTATATGGGAAACTGGGGAATGTTATGCATGTACAAACTATTGTATTTACTGTTGAATGTGAAACATTAATTCCCCAATAAAGAAATTAAAAAAAAAAAGAATTATCCATATATTCTCCATAGTGGTTGCACCGGTTTATACCACCAGCAGTGAGGTAGAGTTCTCTCTTCACAACCTCTCCATCACTTATCTTCTCTTGTTTTATTGGTGGAGCCCATTCTCACAGATGTGAGGTAAAATCTCAATGTGGTTTTAATTTGCATTTCTCTAATGAAGAGTGAATTGGAGCATTTCTGCATACGTCTGTGCGCCATGTCTCTCTCTTTATTTTTTTCCTCCAGGGTTATCGCTGGGCCTTTGGTGCCTGCTCTATGAATCCACTGCTCCTGGAGGACATTTTTCCAATTGCCTTTTGTTGTTATTGCTGTTGGATAAGATAGAGAAATCAAGAAAGGAGGGGAAGAGAAAGATAGAAGACCGAAGACCTGCTTTACTGCTTGTGAAGCAACCTCCCTGCAGATGGGGAGTCAGGGACTCGGACCGGGATCCTTGCACTGGTCATTGTGCTTTGAGAGCCATGTGCGCTTAACCTGCTGTGCTACCACCTGCCCCGGCCACCATGTATCTTTTCTTTAGAAGAGATATGAATTCATATCTTCTGCCCATTGGGCTGTTCCTTTTCTTTTTGTTGAGCTGTGTGAGTTCTTTGATATTTGACACCTGCCTGTCTGAAGTGTGGTGTAACTTTTCCCATTTGCAGAATTTCCCGTTTATCCTCACAGAATTTTCTTTTGCTGTATAGAAGCTTTTCAATGTGATATCATCCCATTCATTAATTTTTGGTTTTCTTTCCCTTGCCCATAAAGTGAATGTTGGTATGCATGAGACCCCTTCTGTTTCATTTGGTTTAAATCCCCCCTGCTTAACACTATTCTATTTACATAACCACTTCATTCTATTTACATACCACTGTCAACAAGCACCACCCTCCCTCCAGGGCATTAGTGGTTCAGTGATAGAATTCTCACCTGCTCCACCCCCTCTTCTTGTCACACCCTGATCCTCTCCTTGTCACACTCTGATTTTCACTAGTCACTTTTCTCTCCACCCACTCTATGTCACATCCTGTTTCCACCCTAAGACAACATTGTGAGTTTTACGTTACCGAGAGTTTAGCTTAGCTCGGCTTAGATTGTACTGCGTCCTGCATGAATAAAGAGATACTGCCTACAGCTCAACCATGAGTCCCTGGTCGTCTGTTACCCGCCCGTGAAGCCAGCCTGGCGAAAACAACAAGTGAAGTCTCCAAATACATCTTTAATGTTAAGGTCCTGAAATGTTTCACTGATATAGCCTATGTATTTTATAGTTTCAGGCCTAATATCCAGATCTTTGCTCCATTTTGAATTGATTTTATTGTATAGTTTTAGGTGGTGGCCTAGTTTTATTTTTCTATACGTGGCTGTTCAGTTCACTGAATAGCATTTGTTAAAGAGACTTTCTTTTCCTCATTGGGCAGTTTTAGCCCCTTTATTATTATTTTTTCTTTTTTATTTAAGAAAGGATTAATTAACAAAACCATAGGGTAGGAGGGGTACAACCCCACACAATTCCCACCGCCCAATCTCCATATCCCACCCCCTCCCCCAATAGCTTTCCCATTCTCTATCCCTCTGGGAGCATGGACCCAGGGTCATTGTGGGTTGCAGAAGGTAGAAGGTCTGGCTTCTGTAATTGCTTCCCCGCTGAACATGGGCGTTGACTGGTCGGTCCATACTCCCAGTCTGCCTCTCTCTTTCCCTAGTAGGGTGGGTCTCTGGGGAAGCTGAGCTCCAGGACACATTGGTGGGGTCTTCAATCCAGGGAAGTCTGGCCGGCATCCTGATGACACCTGGAACCTGGTGACTGAAAAGAGAGTTAACATACAAAGCCAAACAAATTGTTGAGCAATCATGGACCCAAAGCTTGGAAAAGTGGAGAGGAAGTATTAGGGAGGTACTCACTGCAAACTCTAGTGTACTTCTGCTTTCTTACTTTGGTGCCATACTCCAAACTCAGTCAATTTCTGCTTTGCGTTTCTACTTCTTTTTTTTTTTTTTTTTACATGCATAACATTCCCCAGATTCCCATTTAACAATACAACCCCACTATTTCATTCATCATTTTTCATGGACCTGTATTCTCCCCACCTTCCCACCCACCCCAGAGTCTTTTACTTTGGTGTAATACTCCAATTCCATTTCAGGTTCGACTTGTGTTTTCTTTTCTAATCTTGTTTTTCAACTTCGGCCTGAGAGTGAGATCATCCCGTATTCATCCTTCTGTTTCTGACTTATTTCACCCTTTTATTATTTTTAAAAAAATTTTTTTCCTTTTCTAAAATTATCTTTATTTATTTATTGGATAGAGACAACCAGAAATAGAGAGGGAAGAGGGTGACATAGAGGAGGGAGAGAGACAGAGAGACACCTGCAGCCCTGCTTCACCACTCGCAATGCTTTCCCCCTGCAGATGGGGGCCAGGGGGCTTGAACCTGGGTCCTTGTGCACTGTAACATGTGCGCTCAACCAGGTGCACCACCACCTGGCTGCCTCTTTTCTGGGCTCTCTATCATGTTCCATTGGTCCATGTGTCCATTTTTGTTCCAATACCACACTGTTGTAAAATATGTTGTAATATAAACTGAAGCCAGGAATTGTGACACCTCAATTTTTCTTTTTTCTCAGGAGTGCTCCTGCTATGTGTGTGTGTGTGTGTGTGTGTGTGTGTGTGTGTGTATGAGTGTGTGTGTGTGTGCTTTAATAGTTCTACATGAATTTTGGGTAAGTTGTCCAATTTCCTTGAAATATGTCACTGGGATACCTATCTTGGGGAAAATGTGAAAATGTGTCCTTGTGAACACACACACACACACACACACACACACACAACCTTGTTAGGGGCCTGGGGCTGGCATCCTCTGACAGCCAGATATCGAGAGGAAAGGAAGTGACAGAGAGGGAGAGAGACAGAGAGACATCTGCAGCCCTGCTTCAACACTTGTGAATGTTTTTACCCTGCATGTGGGGGGGGGAGCTGGGGGCTTGAACCCAGATCTTTGCACATTGTAACATGTACATTCAACCTGGTGTGGCACCACCCGCCCCCCCCCCCAATTTCTTTACCAAAAAAAAATCATAATCAAGTAAAAGGCTACCAGGAGCAGTACAGGTACCATGCCTCAGCACTAACCCTGGTGTGTGTGGGGGGTGAGGGGCGGGTGGAGAAATTAAAAAAAAGTTAATATTTATAAAATTCAAGACTCAGGGAGTCGGGCGGTAGCGCAGCAGGTTAAGAGCACATGGCGCAAAGCGCCAAGGACCCGCATGAGGATGCCGGTTGGAGCCCTCCCCTCCCCACCTGCAGGAGAGTCGCTTCACAAGCAGGTGTCTGTCTTTCTCTCCCCCTCTCTGGCTTCCCCTCCTCTCTCCATTTCTCTCTGTCCTATCCAACAACGACGACATCAATAACAACAATAGTAACTACAACAATAAAAACAGTAAAGACAACAAATAGGAAATAAATACTTTAAAAAAAAATTCAAGACTTCAGTCAGCAATGGAAGTTGGAGACATACGGGCTGCAAAAGGCGTCAGGGTCATACACACACGCCCAGGTGTCGCACCTTGCAGAGCAGACCGCGCGGGGCGCGGGGCGCGGGGCGCGGGGCGCGGGGCGCGGGGCGCGGGGCGCGGGGCGCGGGGCGCGGGGCGCGGGGCTCGAGGCTGGGGGGCGGCCCCGAGCGGCGTGAGCCGCGGGCTGGGGGGGCGGCGATGGCGGACTCCTGGACCACCCTGCCCTGGGGCCAAGGCGGGCCGGACGGGAAGCTGCGGCCCTCCTGGGAGGCGGAGGAGCTGGACCAGTACTTGGCGCGCAAACAGTGGCTCCGCGGGCGCCGGCCGCCGTCCCAGGACAACGCCGCCTTCCCGGAACAGCCGGCGGCGCGGAGGGGCTCGTCGCCCGGCGGAGCGAGGCCCAGCACGGCGGGTCCGGGCGCCGGCACTGCGGGGAGGCCGGGCGGGCCCCCCCGGGTGCTCCTGGACGCGGCCGGTTGGGTGTCCAAGACCCCGGAGGCGGGCGAGAAGCAGCTTCCGCGCCGCCCAGGCCCCGGCGCCGCGACCCCCAGGAACCTGGAGCGGATTTTTGACCGGGTGGGGCACTCCGGCAGGTAGGGAGCCGGGCGTGGGGGCTGCGCTGTGGGCGCCAGTTTCTTTCCGTTGCGGGAGGGTGCGGGGGTGCGGGGGTGGGGTTCTCGCGCCATCGGATGCGGACCGGGGATACCATACAGCCTTTGACACGAAAGGAAGGTTGGGGAGGCCGTGCGGTGGGTAGCACACCAAGCTTGCGTGCAAATGGCCCCAGGTTCGATCTTAGGCACCACCAATAATAGCCAATGCTAGAGATCTGGAAAAAGGAAGGAAGGAAAGAAGGGAGGGAGGAAGGAAGGAAGAAAAAAGGAAAGAGGAAAGAAAAAAAGAAGGAAGGACAGAAAAAAGGGGGGTGATGGCGGCTGGTGGCACAGCTGGTTGAGCGCACATACTACAGTGTGCAAGGACCCGGATTTGAAACCCCCCCCTCCCCACCTGCAGAGGGAAAGCATTGCGAATGGTAAAGCAGTGCTGCAGGTGTCTCTTTGTCTCTTTCCCTCTCTATCCCCACCCTCTCGATTTCTGGCTCTCTCTATCCAGCAAATAAAGATAAAACAAAATATAAACAATTAAAAAAAGAAAATCTACAATATGCAGCAACCAGCAACAGGCATGAATCTTGAGGGTATCATAACTGTGGCCTAATCCCACTCCTATCAGCTATGTGACACGGTTAACTTCATAAGCTCAAAGACTGGAATTGTGGTCATAGGGACAGGAAGTTGGGGTGTAGATGGGGTATTATTACTCAATAGGCCTAGCTTTTGAAATGTTAAGTGAGACCAGTAAGATCTAGGGATCTGTTGTTGTAACCAATAAGAATGTACACTTAAAGTTTGTTAAAGACATAGATAATCATGCTAAATCTTATCCCAGACAATTTTAGAAAGTTTCAATCTGAATATAAAAATGAAGGCAATGTCACGAGAGACAGGGCCATGGGCATGAGACCACTTTTCTTTATTTGATAAGACAGAGAATGTTGAGAAAGAGGGGAGGGAGAGACAGAGAGACACTTGCAGTACTTGCTTCACTGCTTGTGAAGCTACTCCCTGCAGTTGGGGATCCAGGGCTGGAATCTGGGGCTTTGCTCATGCTAAGCTGTATGCTTAAATTAACCACGTGTACCCTCGCCCAGCCCCAGACCGCTTTTTTATTCTATCTTAAGGCTTCAGGACATAGTCACTCGGACATGTAAATGCTGCTCCACTTGAGTGCTATTGTGCACAGTCAACTAAGTGACATCATGAGCCAGACCACACCCGGTTCATAGTGGGCCACTCAGTGTGCAGGATTACTCTGTGGTCCACGATGAAGCATGTGCAGCTTCTGTGCTGGTCCAGTAGCAAGCCAAGCGCTCTTTCTCCAAAGGAGAGCAGTTAACTGCAGAGAGTGGCTGGACTTCGCTTCAAAATCTTTTTTTAAAAACGATTACTTATTAATTTATTATTAGATTGAGACAGAGAGAAATTGAAAGGGGAGGGTGAGATAGGGAGAGAGACAGAGAGACACCTGCAGCCCTGATTCACCACTCATGAAGCTTCCACCCTGCAGGTGGAGTCCAGGGGCTTGAACCTGGGACCCTGTGCACTGTAATGTGTGCGCCTAACCAGGTGCTCCATCACCTGGGCCCCCTGCTCCAAAATCTTAAGGGTCTGTGCTGTGACTTCTCTATAGGGGCACGCTGAATGTTCCAGAGGGCATTCCTACTTGCCACTACCATTTCAACTACCCAGTGGGTTATGTGGCTCAGGCGGTATAACAGCTTGTGTGGCAGCCTGGACCTGTGACAGAATCCTTTTCTTATTCTGGGCCCAGTTCAGACTAGCAGCTATTTAAGTTCTTTGGTAAACAGGTCATACATAGTAACATACCTAAACAAGGACCAAGTTATTTATTTTATCTCCTCCCCTCCCCTCCCTTCTCTCTTCTCTCCTTTTCTCTCCTCTCCTTTTCTCTTCTTTACTAGAGCACTGCTCAGCTCTGGCTTATGGTGGTACAGGAGATTGAACCTGGGACCTGGGAGCCTCAGGCATGAGAGTCTGTTTGCATAACTATTATGCTATCTCCCTTCACCCCAACATACTGTTTCCAGAATCCATTTAGCCTTGCCATTTAGCCAGTTTGTTTGATTTTCAGGGCTTTCAGGCTTGTAGCGACAGAAAATAAAGCTCTTTCTGTATCTATCATCTGTGCAGAAAGCTAAGGGTGGTAGAGACCCTTGATAGTTTCTTCTCTTCCTTTCCAACCAAAAGACCAAATCCATTAACTAACTCTTCTTCTCTTTACAGATTCCAATTATTCTTCTATTTCATATGTGCCGTACAGAACATATCTTGTGGTATTCATTACTTTGCTTCTTTGTTAATGACAATAGAACCTTTTCATACCTGCAGGCCTCCAGGTAATGTGAGTCAAGTTCTTTTCAATAATATCTCTAGGAAGAGAGTGGATGATCTCTTGACTCTATTTTCCAGAGGCCAAGAAAATCACATTACAGTGCAGCTGCAGAATGGTGAGGTCTGGGATCTCTCAGAGTGTGAAATGTCACATAAGGAGAACAAGACTTTGAGTTCCCGCTCTGATAAAAATGGCTTTAGGACTAAGCACCCTTGCATGCATGGCTACATCTATGACAAGAGCAAGTGGGACAACAATGTGGTGACCAATTGGGATCTGGTCTGTAGCCAAGAATTGTTATCAAAGCTGATCAAGTCCACATTTATGCTTGGAATCATGCTGGGAGCAGTGATATTTGGCCAACTTTCGGACAGGTAAAATGAAATACTTAGGATTTATGTACCATTGTAGGGTTCGTTTTCCTACCTTCTTTCTCTAGGAACAGAGACTTATGTTTAATACTTACTAAGTACTGCGTTGCTGATCTGTTATTTAGAAACATGAAAGAACATAGCAGCAAGAGAAGATAGTCTGCCTGAGTTCAAATTACACTGCTTCCTTGTTCTGAACCTGAACAAATTCCCTAACATATGTTTCAGAATCTTGTGTGTAAGATGGTAATGAACATATTAACACTTACCTCAAAGGGTCATTGTAATAATGCAGAAAAAAGTATTTTGGACATGTAACTAAATAGATACGACTTATTACTTTCAACTTTTATTCCTTTAAAATAGGCTTGATTTTTTTATTTTATTTTATTTTTTTTAATATTTATTTCTTTTGTTGCCCTTGTTTTTGTTGTTGTAGTTATTATTGTTGTTGTCTGTCTTCGGTGTTGGATAGGACAGAGAGAAATGGAGAGAGGAGGGGAAGACAGAGAGGGGGAGAGAAAGATAGACACCTGCAGACCTGCTTCACCGCTTGTGAAGCGACTCCCTGCAGGTGGGGAGCCGGGAGGCTCGAACCTGGATCCTCACAGAAATAGGCTTGATTTTTACCATGAAAATATTACACTGGCTCTTAAATAGACTTGATTTTAAAAGGTTTAGCCAGAAGGAGAAGAGTGAATACCAGATGATACCACTCACAGACACAAGGAGAGGGAGAATACAAGGGGGAGGGGGGAACAGCAATAGACTAGGGTCTGTTTCAGCCTACCCGTGGACTAGAAAGGAGGAGGAAATGGGAAGAAGTTGACAGGGGCTTGGAACCTAGTGTCCATAGTGGAGAGAAATAATAATTTGGTAGTGGGTGAGGGGTGCTGATACTTGTCCTGGGGAGATGTGAGACTGTACGCCTGTGACAATAGTCTTATAGACTAGCATTTCCTTGTGGTCAGGTGGTTGTTGGAATGCCCCATATTGCGTGCCAGATATTGGGATTCCTCAGGAGGAACAAGACAGGAGCAAGTGCTAAAGGGGTCTTCCAGTGCCAGGATAGCCTGAGGGTGCTTCTTCCCAAGCAAGTGTTCTCTGGGTTGGAGAGAACTCGACTGGAGCCAACCTAGGCTGCTGCATGGGAGAGGGATCAGGAACTCGTGCGGGGCTAGCATCGCAGGAGAGGGACTCTGGGACTCTCAGAGCCAGAAGGCAATTCCAAGTGTGTTTAATCAGAAGAGCAGCTGTATTTATACTTGCCAAGTAGGGTGGAAACAGGATGTGACGTAGAGAGGGTGGAGCAAAAAGAGAGTGGTGGAAATCAGGGTGTGACTAGGAGAGGGGGAAGAGCAATAGGAAAGTATGAATCAGTGGGGATTAAACCAATGCCCTGCAGGCAGGGTGGTTCTTAGGTAACAGTGGTTATGTAAATACACCTCAGAGTTAAGCAGGGGGAAGCTGGCGTACTGCCCAACATTCCAGCATACCATGGCAGCGGACAGTACACAAACCTCTTTATTGATGCAGTTACAAATTTATAAAGGGGTAGCTGTGCAGGGGAAGTAGCCAGCTGGCCAATGAGGTCCATATCTTCTTATAAGGGGAAAGAGAGAAAGGCAATGAAAGGGTATGGATGGTGATGCAGGAACAGGGAAATAGAAATATAAGGAAGGCAAAGCCCACCAGAAAAGGGGGGAGGGGTGGGTGATGCGGCTTGGCTGATAGGAAGGCTGGAATTCCCCCGAGTACTCTTGCCACATCTCGCTCGACCACTAGGCTGACATGCCAATGGGAGACTGAGACAAGCTTCTGGGGGGTCAGCCATCCATGCTCAAACACACATCAGACTCACAATTCCCCCTTTTTTCTTTTGTTAAAGAAGGTTGGCCATGACTTCCAAGTCAGCCGTGGGGCTAAGAAAGTAGGGTTGAACCGAGACTCTCTGGACTGTCACCCGGACCATGTCCTGGAGGTCGTTCCTTAGGAACTGCAGGATGCATGGGGCGACAAGGAGAGCAAGGAGAGATGTCAGGAGGGGAAGAATCCAAGATAACATGGGGGAGGACATCCAAGAGTCCAGGGCTGAGGGAGCAAACCATTTTTTAAATCACGACTGAGTTCATGGAGAGTCTTTGGCTGTGAAGTCTAGGGATTACTGAAGTTGTTCTTCCAGGAGTTCAGCTGTGTGAAGGGAGTGGCCGAGGGCACTGCCAGCAAGTCCAATAGAGGCAGTCAGCCCGATGCTGATGACCATAGGGAGGAACACCTCTCATTTTGTTCTGGTGAGGGAGGTCAGCCACTGGAATTCGCCTTGTTCGTTAAGGTGAGCTGTGGAATGAGAGAGACTAGGAGGCAGGGGCCGGGTGATGAGGAGTTGATACGGAAAGACAAGGTAAAGTTAACACCGGAACATAAAGGGGGGGCTTACCCATTAGAGGATAGGGAGAGATTCTTTGAACAATGGGGAATGTTGGGAGAGGAGAAAGAGGTCAATAGACACCACACAAGGGTGAAGTTGGGGCTGATAGCTTTCGTGTAGAGAGGGATAGAAGTGAGAGGTGGCAGTTCAGCAGAGGAGGAGGGGTTAGGTAAACTAGCAAGATCCAACAGAGTATTGTTCAGTGGTGTGGCGGTGAGGAGAGGCCTGTTGAGGGAAGCGCATAGGAAGCAGCTGGAAGTTTTGGGAAGGATGGAGGATTGGTTCAAGAGAGAGATGGCATAGCACTGATATGCAGGCCAAGATGAAAGTCAAGGCTGGGTGGTGAGGCGAGAGCATGAGAGATGGCTTATTCTTGTTGGGTTATCTTATTGTGGGTTTGGACGGCTCTAGGGATGGGGATCAGCTGTCAGGAGACAAAAATACTGGCTATGGGGGAGGAGGAAAATGTGCTATAGTATAGTTTTCCAATAACTCCATTAACCCATCTGTTATCCCATGGGTCATGGATGGTGAACTTGATGGAACCTAGGCCAGAGAAATACTGTTTCTCGGGCCTGTATGAGCTATAATATTGGTTGTAAGCATTGGGGAACCCATGAATATTACATGACCAATGGCATCCTCCATAGTAGTTGACCCACTCTAGGCAGCTCCCGTTATTGTAGTAGGGAGGGAGTGGGGAGTTTGCCAGTGGTTAACTATAGGGCTTTTTTCAGAATTTTTATAAATATTAAAGAGATTAAGTATAGCGAGAGCCATGGCCAGCTGAACATTTGGGGGGTGTATTCCCCCTTTTTCTTCTATTAATTGATTTTTTAGGGTTTGGTGAGCCCTCTCGATAATACCTTGGCCTTGTGGATTGTAAGGAATACCTGTGGTATGAGTAATACTCCAAAGTGAGCAAAAGGCTTTGAATTGTTGGCTAGTAAAAGCAGGACTATTATCAGTTTTGACCTGAAAGGGGAGGCCCATAATGGCAAAACTAGATAACATGGGACACAAGTCTCTTGGTATTTTAACCAGTTTGAGTTGTAACCCAGATGAACTTGGAGTATGTATCTATAGTTACAAAGACATACTTTTGCCTGCCGAACTGTGGGATATCGGTGACGTCGATTTGCCACAGAGCATTGGCCTTAAAGTTACAGGAGTTGACCTCTGGGGCTTGGATCCCGGGTGTTCTGATAAGGGAGGCACAGGAGGAGCAGGTATTAATAATGTGTTTAAGCTGGGCTATAGGATAATCTGGGAAACACACTTGTAAGCCTTTAAGGTTGGTATGGGTATAGCAGCAAGAATGGGTCTTTGGAGAGAGGCACACACAAAACAATGAGAGGCACTGGGGGTAGTTTCAAAATTTCTAATTGTATGTTGGGAGAGTATAAAAAAACTAGGGATATGAGTGAGTTTAGGGGTCAGTACATACCCATGAGTAAAACATAAGAATGTTGTTGTTAAGTCACATAAGCTGAAATTGGACTACATATAGGGGAACTTCTTATATTAAGATCTTACCATATGAGCAGTTGGTTCTTCATGTGAAGGCTTGTCACAGCTGTAACTGTTCACTTGGAAGAAAAAACTTGTACCAAGTTAGAAGTTGACTAGAATTGATAACTCAATGATTCGAATTGGCTTAAATATCTTTATATAATTTTGGAAGGCCTTTTTAACTATAAAATGATTGTTTTCTCTTTAGTATGATTTAAAGCTGTTTAACAATTTTTAAAAATATTTACTTATTTTCCCTTTTGCTGCCCTTGTTGTGATTATTGATGTCGTCGTTGTTGGATAGGATACAGTGAAATGGAGAGAGGAGGGGAAGACAGAGAAGGGGAGAGAAAGATAGACACCTGCAGATCTGCTTCACTACTTTGAAGGGACTCCCCTGCAGGTGGGGAGCCAGGGGCTCGAACCGGGATCCTTGTGCTTTGCACCATGTGCGCTTAACCTGCTGCGCCACCACCCGACTCCCCACTGTTTAACAATTTAAGCAATATTAGAACTTAGTTTACTGCTAGGATCTTAGTAATTTACTTATTATAGATTTATCACAAGCTTATTTAATTACTTCATACTCTTATATTTTAGCTGCATTTTATTTCTTATGTAACACCCTTTGAGTGGTTATGAGTAAGGGTGGATATAAAACTTTACTAGATCTTACATTTTAAAATTCTGATATGGGCATTCTTGTTGGAAATGCACAGGCCAGCAGCAAGCCTTGTGTGCCCTGGATATTTATAGTCTTAATAATAAAAAAAAAAACCTTAGCTCTAGAAGGGGTCTTATTTAAAACAGAGGCCTTTATGGCCAAGAAAAATGGCTGGTGTAAAAATGTGATGATTTTTCTCTGCCTAAGGAGGGGGAAGAGCTAGGGGAGAAGGTTAGAAAAGATTAAAAGGCTCTCTGTCGTGATGAAGAGCAAGCCTTTAAGTTGAGGGTAACTGTCGGGGAGTTCTTCAAAGAGAATCTGGGGGGAAGATGTTGGTGGCATTAGAGATAGGGGAGTCCTGGAAGAGTTTGGGACCCACGCAGGGCAGACAGGGGAGGGCTGAAGCCCATCTGTTTTGAGGGTAGTGGTTGTCTAATTGTCCTGGGAATCCCTCCAGGCTGATGGCAATGTGGTTACATATCAGCCACTGCCTGTCAGAGAGGGAAAAGGGAATGGTGATGGCGTCAGGCTCTTTTCCCAATACTTGGATTGCTTGCTCTCTGCCCAAGCGAATCATAGAGGCAAGAGCATCTAGTTCTGTTAAAAGGTGGGAAACATCGCCCACAGGGTATGCAGCCACTCTAAGGGTCTGTGCATGCCAACCACTGTGGGGGAGGTGTTGAAGATCAGCAGCTGGAGAGGCAGGGAGGGGTCATATCTGGTCTCGTAGGGCCTGATTAACTTGTCTGAGGGAGAGGCACTGGGTGTCAGATGCCTGCAGGAGGCAGGATTCTTATCGCCTTTGAGCAGATGAAGATAGAATCGGTATGAGGTCCCTCCCATACAAGAATGTAAAGTCCTTTAATTATATGTGGGAGTAGGGCAGCTTTCACTGCCTCCAGGCAAATGGTAGGGCTGTTAGCCATGCCCTGAGGCAGGATTAGCCACTCAAACCTGTCTGATGGGTAGTAATTAAGCACTGGTACAGAGAAAGCAAAGCTTTTGCAGTCGCAGGGGTGTAGGGGTATGGAGAAGAAACAATTTCGAATGTCCATGGCTATGACAGGAGTCCTGGTCAGGGTGGCTGAAGAAAAAGGTAGGCATCTCTGGGGGCAGCCCCAGATGCACATCGTCTTATTGACTGTGCGGAGGTCTTGAAGTAACTGCCATTTTCTGGATTTTTTCTGGATGGTAAACACCAGTGTATCCCAGGGGCTATGAGAATGGTGGATGCGCCCTAGAGCAAGTTGCTCTTGGATCAGCTCTTTAAGATTGGACAGTTTCTCCCTAGGTAGAGGCCACTGCTCAACCCAGACTGGGTCATTGGAGATCCAGTTGAGGCAGGGAGTTTTAAAGCTAGCAATGACTAAAAGGATTGTGGGTGATGGCTAGATAGAGGGGGACAAGGAGGACCTCGATTAAGGAGGTTCTCACTAGTCGTCACAATGACATCGAGGGCCTCAAGATTGTCTCTGCTCAAGAGATTAGTAGCTACATCGGCTACCAAGGGGCAAATGTGCCCTGTGGTACCATCTGGGTCCCCCCAGGTGAGGGCGTCCCAGGTGATGAGAGCTTGGGAGGCTCTGCCTACTCCCATTAGACGGGGTCCCAGGGTCAGTTCCCACTGGGGGGGCACCTCTCGCCATCTTAGGATGGTTTTATCTGCACTGGTATCTATTAGGCACTTGAAGGATCTATCTCCTGTTTTGATTCTGATGGTGGGATGGTAATCTTCTATGGTGGTTACCCAGTAAGTCTTAACACTAGCTTCTGGCCCTCTTGGCGGTGGGGCTGAGGGCTGCCCCTTAACTAGTTTAAAGGCAGCAGAAGTGTGCTGTTTTTATGGTATTTGGCACAGCAGTCCCTTTTACAGTGATAGCCCTTCTGACATCTCGGACATAGCAAAGGCGGAGCTTTAGAACCCGTTTTTGGGTTGGGATTGGGACAGTTCTTCCGCCAATGGTCTGAGCTCCCACACTGGAAACAACCCTCCTTTCCTTTCTGTTCCTCTAATGACACTGCAAATGCCTGGGCCATGGTGGCAGCCTGGTGGGAGTGGAAACCTATGTCCTGTGTAGCCACAATCCAGCGGTCTATGTGCTCATCCTTAAGACCCTGGCAAGCTTGACAAAAAGTCCGATAACATCCCTTCCCATACTATGAAGCGCAGGAGGAGGTCTCGTGCATCTGGGTCGGGCATTTTATGCTCAAGTGTGGACCTAACTTTGGTAATGAATTTGTCAAAGACTCATCAGGCTCCTGCCTAAGGGAGGCCAGAGAGGAGGGAGTCGCACCCTGAGGAGGTCTAAGGCTTGGAGGGCACAAAGTTGGATATGGTCAAAATAACCTGGAGGAAATCCAGCCCAAACCTGCTGGAGGCCAATATCCCATCATCTTGTTCTGAAAAGGGCCTCAAAATCCCAATTGGGCTGAGTTTGTCTGTTTCTTTGGGCCTGCTGGAGACATTCGTCTTGAGAGAACGCTTCCCATTATAAAAACGGGGCCTGGAAGGGTGGCTCAGGCCACATCTCACCAGTCCTAGAGGGTGTTCAGCTTTTGGACTAGGCCCTCAAGGATGGAGCAGGTCCAAGGGGCATGGACGCCATTCTCCTTTATAGCTTGTTGGAGTTCCCTAAGGTCTCCAGGGCTGTAGGGGTACCAGAGGAGGGGTCTCTAGAGGTTACGAGTCACATTAACAGGCATGGTCAAGATGGCATTGTCTCGAAGGTTCTGATTGTGGAGGTGTCACAGGTGCTCCGTGTCAGAAGGTGGATTGGCTGGCAAAGATGGGGGATTACAAGAGAGGGCAGAAGGCTCAGCATAAGGTGGCAGGGGAGGATATTTTGATTTGGATGGAGGGAGGTCCATAGGGGTCTGAGGTGTTGTGGTGTAGGCCTCAGCAAGATAAGGGATCTTATCTTTAAGTTATCGCTGCCTCTTCATCAAAGTCTGATTCAACCTTTCCACTAGTAGGGGAAGGCTTGGTGTCAGGGGCAAGGGGCTTTGATTCAATGGGGTTGGCATATTGGCAGAGAGCCACCATAATGACCATGAAATGTAAAGGGAATTCAAGAATTCTCTCTGTTTCTTCTTCGTGAGCTAAGTAAGCTATCCAGACACAGGTGTCTGATTCGTAGATGTTCTCTGAGGGTAGCCAGGGGGCAACTCAATGACATCATCCCAGAAAGAAAGGGCTTGGTTTCTAGAGATCCTAATACCAGGGGTTTCTAGGAGGGCATGGAGGCACTTAAGTTGAGGGTTCTGGTGGCTTGTGGGAAGATTGCCCATGATGGACGGATAAAGACACTTTGGGGCTGGCCAACGTACAGCCCCTAGACGCAAGCCTGACCTCTGAATTTAAGAGGAGAGTTGAGGAGTGGGTCCGACACCTGTACCAGTGGTTGGGGATCGACAGGGGGGATGCAACCTTTGAATCATGCCAGGGAGTGCCCTGGCCAGAGATCCTCAATTATCGAGTCTTGTATCACGTCCCTTGTGACGGTTCCCTTGCCTCAAAAATGAAAGAGGTACAAAATAAAGGACCTGCGGTGACTCGACAGACCCAGGCCGCGGAGGGCTCAGGAGCTGCTGAGGTCTCAGGAGCCCGATATCCCACGTCTGGAACTTGAGGAACTCACCTGGTAGCCTCATCGGGCCTCTTCTGCCTTGTGGAGTGTTCTCAGTGGGGGAAAGGTGCCCCACAGTCGGGTGACAGATGTTGAGGTGCTCCACATTGGGCGCCAGATGTTGGGATTCCTTGCTGGGGGGGACAAGGCAGGAGCGAGTTCGCTAAAGGGGTCTTCCAGCATACCATGGTGGTGGATGATACACAAACCTGTTTAGGGTCCTGTTGCGGGGAACGGAACAACTTTATTGACGCATTTACAAATTTATAAAGGGGTAGCTGTGCGGGGGAAGTAGCCAGCTGGCCAATGAGGTCCATATCTCCTTATAAGGGGAAATAGAGCAAGGGAATAAAAGGCTATGGATGGTGATGCAGGAACAGGGATATAAAAATATAAGGAAGGTGAAGCCCACCAGAAAAGGGAGAAGGGGTGGGTGATGTGGCGACACTGATAGGAACACTGAGTACACTTGCCACATCTCACTCGACCACAAGTCTGGCATGCCAATGGGAGACTGAGACGAGCTTCCGGGGGGGGGTGTCAGGCAACCATGCTCAAACACACATCAGACCTACAGGTGGTGAAGCTCCTGGTTGAGTATGCAGGTAACCTTGCAAGAGCCCCTGGTCCCCACCTATAGAGGGGATGCTTCAGAAGTGGTGAAGCAGTGTTGCAAGTCTCTTTTTCTCTCTTCCTCTTTATTTCCCTCCCTCTCTTAATTTCTCTTTGTTCTATAAAAAAAGAAAGGAATGAAGGAAGGAAGGGAGAAAGAAAGAAAAAATGGCCAACATTAGCAGTGGCTTTGTTGTGCAGGCACCAAGCCCCAAGTCACAACTCTAGTGGCAGTAAATACATATTAGTATTTCCCCAATAAAATGATATATTGCTTGAAACAAATATAGTCTAACCCTAAGAGCAACCCCTAAACAATTGATCTGCCAGCCATTTTTTAAAAAATAAACATTAAAATGAAATGTGTAGCTTTTTTTTCTTTTTTTTTTTTTGCCTCCATGGTTATTGCTGGGGCTCACTGCTGGCACCATGAATCCACTTCCCCTGGAGGCCATTTTTTTCCTTTTTTGTTGCCCTTGTTGTAGCCTTGTTGTGGGTATTATTGTTGTTGATGATGTTGTTCATTGTTGGATAGGACAGAGAGAAATGGACAGAGAGGAAGACAGAGGGGGGAGAGAAAGATAGACACCTGCAGACCTGCTTCACCACCTGTGAAGCAACTCCTCTGCAGGTGGGGAGCCTGGGGGCTCTAACCGGGATCCTTATGCCAGTCCTTGCACTCTGTGCCACATGCGCTTAACCTGCTGTGCTACCTTCCAACCCCCAAAATGTGTAGCTTTTGTGAACATCTGTCTCAAAGACCACACTTTAAGCACTTATGGTAAAGCAGAGAGGACTTCTGCAATTCCCTCAGTTGAGGAGGATGCAGCACTATGCTAGGCCTTCAGAACCTGGACAGTAGCTTAGTTCATTGGGTCCCCTCCACCCTTAAAACTCTTCCTCCCCTCCCCTCCCCCTTTAGTTCTGCACTCAGAATCTTGGGTCCAAAGATTTGTCTTGGTTTGTCTGTTCCTTTGCTTTCTTCCTTTGTCCCTTTGTATACCTCATATGAGTGAAATCATCTAGTATTTGTCCTCCTTCTAATTTAATACATTGAGTTTTATCCTCTCCAGCCCCATCCCTGCTGTGGCAGTAGATGGAATCCATCTTTTCTTATAGCTGAGTATTATGTAGGTGCGAGTAGAAAGGAGTGAGGGAGAACTTTTCAGTATAAAAGAAACAGCTTATGCTGGCAGCTAACACTATCTTGGTAACTATCAAGCACAGGCTTGGCCCCAAGAAGGTCAGGGAATTTATCAAGGTAAAAAACTAAAGCCTTGGGAGTCAGGCGGTAGCTCAGCGGGTTAAACGCACATGGTGCAAAGCACAAGGACTGGCAGAAGGATCCTGGTTCGAGCCCCCAGCTCCCCACCTGCAGAGGAGTCACTTCACAGGTGGTGAAGCAGGTCTGCAGGTGTCTATCTTTCTCTCCCCCTCTCTGTCTTCCCCTCCTCTCTCCATTTCTCTCTGTCCTAGCCAACAACAATGACATCAGTAACAACAACAGTAAAACAAAAGAACAATAAAACAACAATGGCAACAAAAGGGAATAAATAAATAAATAAATATATAAAGCCTCTTTTCTTAAAAAAAAAAAAAAACTAAAAAAAACTAAAAACTAAAGCCTTGTGTTCTGTCCATGCTGGAGCAGTGAACTTATAGAGGCCAGTGAACTTACAAACATGTCAGCAAGACCCCATTTTGTCATCATAGGTGCTACTGACAGGCAGATTTGCCCTCTTCCCTCCACCTTCACCATGATAAATGACATAGCCACAGTGCTACCTCCTGGATGAATAACAGAAACCAAACTTAATATGCAAATTCAGAATCAACCAAACCATGACTAACAATATGGGGGAAAAAGTCAGATATAGAATTTAGAATTCTCTTCTGAAGGCAACTCAAGAATCTCAGCTTAACATACACAGATTCAAGAACTAAGAGATAAGATCACCAAGAATTTACAAACACACACACACACACACACACACACACACATACACACACACACAAGTTCTGAACAGAGCTACAGCACGTGAAGAACACTTTGAATAAAGCTAAGGCTCAGGTTGTAGGCCTAGGAAGTAGAGAGACTCTGAGGAGAGACTCCAGGCTAGAAGATTTATACTTTGTAAGTTCAAAGCTGGTGGAGAGAAAAGGTTTAGGAAGAATGAAGCAATTCTACATGAAATAGCAGACTCTGTCAGAAAAGTGAAAGTGAGAGTTATTTGGATCCCTGAGGATTAAGAGAGGGAGAGAAGAGCAGAGAACATACTCAGAGAAAGCATAATGGATAAATGTCCACACATGGACAGTGTTCCAAATGTAGACATTCAGGAAGCTGAGTGAATATTCAAGTTCCTGAATCCAAATTGACACTCACCAAGATGCATCATAGTAAAACTATCCAAAAGCAAGGACAAGGGGAAATATTGTAGGCTTCTAGGAAAAGGATGCAAGGAGGAACTGTTCATCAGGCTCTCATCAGCTTTCTCAGAATACACCCTAGAGACAAGGAGGGAGTGGAATGGCATTAACAGGTAAGGGTTACTAGCCTTGAGTATTTTGCAGACATCTATTGTGGGGAGATAGGAAATTGTTGTTTTCACCGGGCTGGCTTCACGGGCGGGTAACAGACGACCCGGGACTCATGGCTGGGTTGTACGCATTATCTCTTTATTCATGCAGGACGCAGTGCAATCTAAGCCGAGCTAAGCTAAATTAAAAACTACAAACGATCTTGTCCTTATAAATATACTAGCCCAGTAGGGTGGGAACAGAATGCGACGCAGAGAGGGTGGAGAGAAAAGTGACTGGTGAAAATCAGGGTATGACAAGGAGAGGGGGCGGAGCAGGTGAGAATTCTACCACTGAACCACCAATGCCCTGGAGGGAAGTGGTGCTTGTTAACAGAGATTATGTAAATAGAATACAGTGTTATGTAAATAGAATGCAGGGGGGATTAAACCAAATGAAACAGAAGGGGTTTTTAAAGCATACCAACAGGAAATTGTACCCATGTGTCAACAACTGTAATGTAAACCATTAACACCCACCCCCAATGAAAAAAGTGAGGAGGGCTGGATGGTGGTGCACCTGATTGAGTATATGTGTTACAATGCACAAGGACCCAGGTTTAAGACCCCCCCCCCCAGTCCTCACCTGCAGGGAGAAAGCTTTGCATGTGATGAAGCAGGGCTGCAGGTGTCTCTCTGTATCTCTCCCTCTCTGTCACCTCCTTCCCTCTCAATTTCTGGCTGTCTCTATCCAATAAAGAAAGACAAAAAAAAATTTTAATCTTTTTCTGGTGCAGAGATAATACTGCCAATAAAAGATTGCACCTCGATAGGGCATGAAAGTGGAAAAGGGCTACCAAGCCTAGAAGCCAGGTGAGGATTTAGTAGCACACAGTCAGGAAACAGAGGTAGGAAAGTAGACGACATCACAAGGGCAGAGAATATGCCGAAACAGACTAATGTCATCTTTTCGGCAGGACAGTCATTGTGGGAGTATGAACCAGACCAGAAGAGTAGAGAAAGACATAAGAAGGAGACACTGTTGGGGTTCAGGCGGTAGCGCGGTGGGTTAAGCGCATGTGGCACAAAGTGCAAGGATCAGCATAAGGATCCCTGTTCCAGTCCCCGGCTTCCCACCTGCAGGGGAGTTGCTTCACAGGTGGTGAAGCAGGTCTGAAGGTGTCTATCTTTCTCTTGCCCTGTCTGTCTTCCCTCTTCTCCCCATTTCTCTCTGTCCTATCCAACAATGACGACATCAACAATAATAATAACTACAACAATAAAACAACAATGGCAACAAAAGGGAAAAAAAAGTAGACACTGTCAGTGACTCTAGAAGAAGCAGGAAGAAAAGGACTGAGAGAAAGCCAACAGAGAAGTTTCTGGTCAGTATAAAACCTTCTCAGTCAGTTGCAAACTGGTGGTCACCTGTGGAGAAGATGTAGGAGCCCCTCCCCCTTTTTGTGATTAGTAGGTCACAAGATTGTAAGATGACTGTGTCTAGTCCCACACCACACCTGCCAGCAAACTTCTGTATCCCCACTCTCCCACCTCCCAGAGATAACCACCAGAGTTCTCCTAGGTCTTACAAAGTTTGCTTGCTTCTGTTTTTTTTTTTTTTCTTTCAGTTTTATGTATCTCAGTTCTCTGATTCCACATATGAGTGAAGCCATCTGATAGTTGTCTTTCATCATCCAGTTCCATCCATTTTGTCCCAAGTGATATAAATCTTTTCTTTGCTTGCAGGGTAGTATTCCATGGAATATATATACCCCATAACTTCCTTAGCCAGGCATCAGTTGATGGGCTGCTGGGCTGTATCTTGAAACTGGAACCATGTGCTTTGCCTGTGTTCTACTAGATGAGCTGTCTCTCAATCTTTATATATATATATTTTTAATGAGAGTACTGCTCAGCTCTGGCTTATGGTGGTGCGGGGGACTGGACCTGGGACTTCAGAGTCTCAGGCATGACAGTCACTTTGCATAACCATTATGCTATTTACCTCCTCCCTAGATCAGTTTTTTAAATTATTTATTATTGGATAGAGAGACAGACAGAAATTGAGAGGAGAGGGGGAGATAGAGAGGGAAAGAGACAGAGAGACACCTGCAGCCCTGCTTTACCACTTGTGAAGCTTTCTCCCTCAAGATGGAGACCAGGGACTTGAACCTGGGTACTTGCATACTATAATGTGTGTATTTAACCAGGTGCGCCACCGCCTGGCCCCTTATAGGTCAATTTTAACAAATCAGTTTGGAATATAATTTGACAAATGGAAGACAAAGACATGCCCTATTTGGTTATGAAAATGCAGGGAAAGTAAACGCTTTATTCTAGAGACAGAATGTAGAAAGATGTCTGGATTTAGAATAGTCTAGTAAGCACTGCTTTATCTTTGGTGGGTAGAGCCAACTCAACAAAGAGGATGAGCCAGCAGGCCAAGAAGTAGCCCTGAAGGAAAACAACAGATCCCTTTGCTATTCATCACCCAATAATAACCCTCCCACACCCCAACACTGATAATCCCAGGTTAGAAGGTTTTCAGGGCATCAGTCACGGTGATGGTGTATGCATTGGGGTCGTTTAAGTAGCGGATTCTCCACTGAAAAACTGACTTCATGAACAAATCATGTTAACTCATGATTTCCCCAGAGTAAATGAAAGAAAAACAACAACTGTTGGAAAAGTGAATAACAGTTGTTTTGGCAAATCGCAATAGATGTTTCCTTTTTTGATGTGATGTCACAGAATGAATTCGGGGTCCTGTATATGCACAGAGTAACAGAGTGACCTTTTAGTCTACATTTGTTATGAGTCAGAGAGTGGAGGAAGAGAGGGGGAAAGAGAAAGTAAGTAGAGCATGGTAAGGAGGTCAAAGTACTGCTCCACCATGCGCGGAGGCCCCTTGATCCTGTGATCTTGTGTGGTCCCAGGGATTGAACCCAGAGCGTCACTTGTGCTAAAGGAGTGAACTCCTGACCTCTAGAGTGGGTGTTTAAAAATGTTACAACCACACCTTGCTTTTCCCACTGTGTAATTCTTCTTTTTCAGGGTAGGAAGACGTTTTGTCCTGTGGCCCACAAGCACCGGCATATTTCTCTTTGGTGTAATAGCCGCTTTAAGTTTTGATTATTATAGTTTTCTGATGGTGCGCTTTTTACTTGCTTTGGTGAGTTTTTACTTCTTTACTGCAGTATTTCTATATTAAAACTGTTTTGCTCATTGGGAATCTCCTGAGCTCATGGACTTATTAATCTCTGTTCAAGTCTCTACAAAAGACTTTCTCTGAAAGTATAAGTGCCCTATATTTAGCAAGACACCCGTCAAAATGAAAAGTTGTTGCTTACTAGGCAGAAACTTTTCGTTTGAGACTGCTGGGCACATAACGCACACCCCACAATTATTTAAGTGTTACTTTATTGCTGAGCAATGATAGACGTTTAGTTCAGTCCTGTATGCATTATGGTAACAGGTAGTTTTTGTAGTATGTTAACAGGTAGGTTTGTATTGTTGACCTCATTTGTATAATGCACAGTAAGCATGAAACAAGAAGGCACTAGTGGATAGGGGAATGAGTTTGAATACCAGCTTTGTCTGTCAGTGGCTCCTTAGTCGTGTACTCTTGTGTAAACATGTTATCTTTTTTTTTTTTTTTTTTGAGCCTCAGTTACTAGTCTATATACAGTCGAGAACAATACCTTTAGGGTCAATTGGAGGTGCACCTGGTTGAGTGCACACATTACAGTGCTCAAGGACCCAGGTTCAAGCCCCTGTTCCCCACCTGCAGGGAGAAAGCTTCACAAGTGGTGGAGGAGGGCTTGCAGGTGTCTCTCTCTGTCTCATTTCTTCTCTGTCTCCCCCTCCCACATCTATTTCTATTTCTACCTAACAAATAAATTATGATTTTTTAAAATTATATTTATTTATTGGGAGACAGCCAGAAATCAAGAGGGTAGGGGGAGACAGAGAAGAAATAAGACAGAGAGACAGCTGCAGCCCTACTCCACCACTTGTGAAGTTTTCCCCCTGCAGGTAGGGACCAGGGGCTTGAACCTGGGTCCTTGTGCAGTGTAACATGTGTGCTCAACCAGGTGCACAACACCCAGCCCCAATAATAATTTTTTAAATAGAGAATAATACCTGCTTCACTGGCTTATTACACAGATTGTGAGAACTCTCAGAAGGTTAGAAGTGGACCTACCCTATGACCTTGCAATCCCTCTCCTGGGGATATATCCTAAGGAACCCAATACACCCATCCAAAAAGATCTGTGTACACATATGTTCTTAGCAGCACAATTTGTAATAGCCAAAACCTGGAAGCAACCCAGGTGTCCAACAACAGATGAGTGACTGAGAAAGTTGTGGTCTAGATACACAATGGAATACTACTCAGCTACTAAAAATGATTTCACCTTCTTCACCTCATCTTGGATGGAGTGTGAAGAAATCATGTTAAGTGAGATAAGTCAGACAGAAAAGGATGAATGTGGGATGATCTCACTTGTAGACGAAAGTTGAACAATAAGAACATGAGGGAAAACACAAAGCAGAACTTGGACTGGAGTTTGGTGTATTGCACCAAAGTAAAAGACTCTGGGTGGGGAGGAGGGGGAGTGTTGAGGTCCTGGAACATGAAGGCAGAAGGAGGACCTAGTGGGGGTTGAATTGTTATGTGGAAGACAGAAAATGTTACACATGTACATACTATTGTATTTTACTGTCAACTGTAAACCATTAATCTCCCAATAAAGAAATATATATTTTTTAAAGCCCAGATTCAACAAAGCTATCTAAGCTTCCTAAAGAAGACTTCAAAAGGATGGCCCAAAGGATGCTTAATGATAGGAGAATTTCAGTGGAAAAAAGCATTGACAAAGTCATAAAAAGGGGCTGGGTGGTGGCGCACCTGCAGGGGGGAAAGCTTTGCCAGTGGTGAAGCAGGGCTGCAGGTGTCTCTCTTTGTCTCTATCACCCCCTTCCTTCTCAATTTCTGGTTGTCTCTATCCAATAAGTAAATAAGTAGAGATAATTAAAAAAATAAATCTATTTAAAAATGCCATAAAAAGTGTGAATGAAATCATACCAGAAACGAGAGATAAAGAACATTGTTTGTCTTAAATTGCCACCAGGGTTATCACTGAGGCTCAGTGCTGGTGAATCCACTACTCCTAGTGGCCATTTTTTCATTTTCATTTTTTAACTTTTTACTTTATATTTTATTTGATAGGAGGAGAAACTGAGAGGGAAAGGGAGAGATAGAGAGGGAGAGAGAAAGAGATACCTGCAGACCTGCTTCATGTATTGTCAAATCTCCTCACTGCAGGTGGGTAGCAAGGGCTTAAACGGGTTCCTAATGTGTGTGCACCAGCCCAGCCCCCTATTTATTTATTTATTTATTTACTTATTTATTTATTTGTTTTTAATTTATTAACTGGATAGAGACAGCCAGAAACAGAGAGGGAAGGGGGAGAGAGAGAGAAAGAGAGAGAGAGAGAGAGAGAGAGAGAGAGAGACCTGCAGCCCTGCTTCACCACTTGCAAAGCTCTCCCCCTGCAGGTGGGGACCAGGGACTCAAACCTGGGTCCTTGTGCACCATGTGCGCCACCCCCAAGCCCCACCCCCATTTATTTACTCTAACCTTTGTCTAGAGCTGTAGAGAGAGCAGACTCTCGTCCAGTAATAACTGCGACCTTAAACCGGGTGCGTTCTCCGCTTTCCAGGCTGTTGGCGGCTACCATGTGGTGGTGTTTGTCTACGTGATGGAGATCTTCGGCAGGAAGTGTCGCACATGGGCGGCCATCTTCATCAACTCCTTCTTTTCTCTGGGGACCATGATAGTGGCTCTGGTGGGCTACTTGGTCAGGACCTGGTGGCTGTACCAGTTAATCCTCTCTACTTTGACTGTCCCCTTTGTCATATTCTGCTGGATGCTTCCAGAGACCCCTCTATGGCTTCTCGCCCGAGGAAAATATGAGGAAGCCCAGCGAGTGGTGGACATGATAGCCTCGTGGAACAGGAAGAGCCCCTGTAGACTGAGAGAATTTCTGATCCTGAATGTCAGTGGCCCTGGAGGTAATAGTTCCAATGGAGTCAAGACGCATAGGCAGCTGACACTGTTTATTAACAGGAGCACTGGAAAAAGGACACTTTTTGTTTGGCTGATCTGGATGACGACAGGGTTCGGATTCTATTTAGCCTCTCAGAGTTTTATCAATTTGGAAGGCAATGGATATTTAAACCTCTTCCTCTCGGGTAAGCAGTCACGTTCTACTCCAGTGTAAATTTCCACCATGGCTTTTTTCTTTTCTTTTCTTTTTCCATACCAGTAGTCATACTGCCAACCACCACACAGTTGTGGTCTTTTGTTTTTTCTTAATTAGCTACTTCTTTTTTTAAAAAAAATTATGATATGATACTTCATTTTTTTCCTGGGAGATGAGATTACATATACTTCTTTTGCTAGCTTATAAATTCCTAGATGAAAAGAATTTAATTTTGTATTAGTGATTTAATAATGATTAGCAAGATTGTAAGATAACAGGGGTTTAATTTTATACAGTGCCCACCACCAGAGTTCCATGTCCCCTCCCCTCCACTGGAAGCTTCCCTATTCTTTTTTGTTTTTAATTTATAAAAAATATTGATTTATTTATTCCCTTTTGTTGCCCTTGTTTTATTGTCGTAGTTATTGATGTCATCGTTGTTGGATAGGACAGAAAGAAATGGAGAGAGGAGGGGAAGACAGAGGGGGAGAGAAAGATAGACACCTGCAGACCTGCTTCACTACCTGTGAAGCGACTCCCCTGCAGGTGGGAAGCTGGTGGCTCGAACCTGGATCCTTCTGCCAGTCCTTGTGCTTTGCACCACCTGCGCTTAACTGGCTGAGCTACAGCCCAACCCCCAAAGCTTCCCTCTTCTTTATCCCTCTGGGAGTATGGACCAACACTCTTTATGATGTGCAGAAGGTAGAAGGTCTGGCTTCTGTAATTGCTTTTCTGATATTTTTTTTTCCCCTTAAAATGTGGTCAGAAGAACTGAATTCTCTTTCTGCCTCTTTGGTGGTTTCTTTCTGAGGTGATTCCTGTCGCTTTTGCCTTGCATTCTTTCAGATCTCTTTATGTGTCTTATAATCACTGTGCAGGTGCATGTTTTACATTTCAACATAAATGAGATCATCCACTGTATATTTCTTTTTTTTTTTATATTAGTGGGATTAATGGCTTACAGTAAATGCAGTCAGTTGTTGATACATGGGTAAAATTTCCCAGTTTCCTGTGAAACACTCTCACCCTTAGCTCAGATCCTCCTTCACCATCATGCACTAGGACCTGAAAGCCCCCAGATCCTCCTTCACCATCATGCACTAGGACCTGAAAGCCCCTACCCCCCAACCCGGAGCTCTTTGATTTGGTGCAGCTCCAGTGCAAGTTCTGCTTCGTGTTTTCCCTTCTGTTCTTATTTTTCAACTTCTGTGAGTGGATCATCCCACATTCATCCTCTTTCTGGCTGGTCTCACTTAACATGATTGATTCCTTCAAGTTCCATCCAAGATGAGGTGAAGAAGGTGAAGTCAACTATTTTTAACAACTCATCTGTTTGTCTAGGTTGCTTCCAGGTTTTGGCTATTACGAATCATGCTGCTAAGAACATATGTACACACATCTTTTTGGATGGGTGTACTTGGTTCCTTAGGATATATCCCCAGGAGAGGAATTGCAAGGCCATAGGGAAAGTCCACTTCTAGCTTTCTGAGAGTTCTCCAGACCCTTCTCCACAGGGGTTGGACCAATTTGCATTCCCACCAGCAGGGAAGGAGGGTTCCTTTGTCCCCAACAACCTCTCCAGCATTTGTTGTATGACAGTCTCACAGGAGTGAAGTGGTATCTCATTATTGTCTTTATTTACATTTCACTGACAGTGACTTGCAGCATTTTTTTTTTTATGTGTCTGTTGGCCTTTTATATTTCTTAGTGAATTTTCTGTTCATATCTTCTCCCTACTTTTAGATGGGATCTTTGTTGTTATTGCTGCTGAGTTTGTTGAGCTCTCTCTATATTTGGTTATCCTTTTGCCTGGTGTATGGCATGTGAAGATCTTCTTCCATTCTATAAGGGGTCTCTTTGTTTGGGTGGTGGTTTCTTTTGCTGTATAGAAGCTTTTCAATTTGATGTAGGTCCCATTGGTTTATTCTTGACTTCCTTGATTCTCTGCCTATGTCTTCTAAGTTATTTTTATCTTAAAATTTAACACATCAACTGGCAAGATGGCCCACCTACATAGCGCGCCTGCATTGTCATGCACACGACCCAGGTTCCAGCCTGCCAACCGCCCCCACCCGTTGCACTGCAGGAAGCTCTGCTGTGGTGTCCCTCTCAGTGTCTGTCACTCTCGTTGTGTCTGAAAATATTGACATGAAATGCCGAAGCTCTGGCGACAGCAAGTCAGTGTGTCTTACGGATCTTCTGACACCCCTCTTCATCCGAAAAGTTTTAATTCAGGAATTTTAGTCTGTCAAATAACTCAGATACATGCAGCTTTATGTTGTCATGCCTTTTCCATCTTAGTCATAGATGAAGTCGACACGGAGGTATGACTCCTAGGACAAAGCAAACAAGAGGTCAGTGGATGAACCTGCATTGGCCGTACTGCCTTTAATCTTGGTCAGCTGCCCTGTCCTGGCTCTTGACCTCTGAAAATCCTCCTGTGATTTTGTGTGTGTGTGTTCATGATTATCATCCTTTCTCACTAAAGTGCTTTGACGACACAGCTACTTTTATTCATCATAGCTCAGCAGGAATTATGAGAGAGATCTTCTTTTTAATATTTTAGTGAATTTTTTATTTTTAAATTTATTTTCCCTCTTGTTGCCCTTGTTTTTTATTGCTGCTGTAGTTGTTGTTGTTACTGATGTTGTCGTTGTTAGATACGATAGAGAGAAATGGAGAGAGGAGGGGAAAACAGAGAGGGGGAGAGAAAGGTAGACACCTGCAGACCTGCTTCACGGCCTGTGAAACGACACCCCTGCAGGTGGGGAACTGGGGGCATGAACCGGGATCCTTATGCCGCTCCTTGCACTTTGCGCCACCTGCGCTTAACCCGCTGCGGTTAAGAGAGATCCCTCTATTCTCTTTTTTTTTAATTTTTTTTATCATCTTTATTCCTTGGATAGAGACAGTCAGAAATTAAGAGAGAAGTGGGTGGGAGAGAGAGAGAGGCACCTGTGGCCCTGCTTCACCACTTGCAAAGCTTTCCCCTTGCAGGTGGACTGGGGGCTCGAACCTGTGTCCTTTAACATTGTAACTTGTGCACTCAACCAGGTGCACCACCACCTGGCCCCCCCTTTATTCTCTTTTAGGAAGAATTAGTTTGTACAAAGAGTCCTGCTTCCAACCCATTCTATGGATCTCTTTGAGAAATGATACAGTATTACTAGGACAGCTGGAGAGAGAGAAAGAGAGACAGACAGAGACCGTAGCACCAAAGCTTGCTTCCTCCAGTGCCCTAGTGCTCCTGTCTGCTGGACCAAGGTCTTGAACCTGGGTCACATGGCTGACTAAGAAGTCACTCTTGCAGGTGTGCTATCTCAGTGGTCCCGGAATATCTATCGACTAAGGAGAGAGAGGAAGAGAAGAGGAGAGAGGGAGGGAGGGAGGGAGGGAGAGAGTGAGACAGAGAGAAGGAGAGGGAGAGAGAGAGGAGTTCTGACAAGTGTGAGAAGCCCAAGATGAAAGGTCTACAGGTGGCTCACCCAGTGGAGTGCACAGACCACCACGCATGGGGAACAGGGTTTGTGCTCCAAACCATCACACGGGAGTGTCTGCAGGCCAGAGGCTGAAAGGGCAGAGGAGGGTCTCTCCTCTCTGTGTGCCACTCTGTCTTTTATTTTTTAATTTTTTAATCTTTATTTATTTGATAGAGATAGCCAGATATTGAGAGGAAGGGGGAGACAGAGAGGAGGAGACAGAGAGGAGGAGACAGAGAGACACCAGTAGCACTGCTTCACCACTTGTGAAGCTTTCCCCCTGCAGGTGGGGACTGGGGGCTTGAACCTGGGTCCTTGTGCCCTGTAACCTGTGCGCTCAACCAGGTGTGCCACCACCTGGCCCCTCTCTGTCTTTAACTGTCTGTCTAGGAGAAAGGAAGGAAGGAAGGAAGGAAGGAAGGAAGGAAGGAAGGAAGGAAGGAAGTTAGGAAGGAAGGAAGGAGGGGAGGGGAGGGGAGGGGAGGGGAGGGGAGGGGAGGGAGGGAAAGAAAGGAGGGAGGGTGGAGGAAGAGAGGAAGGAAGAAAGATAAGAAGAAGAAGAAAGGAGGAGGAAGAAAGAAAAAATAAAAAGGAAGAAAGAAAGGAAGGAAGTGGAGGGGGGAGAAAAAAGAAAGAAAGAGAGAGAGAAAGAAAGAAAAAGGAACTGGAGGGAGGAGGGGGAAAGAAAGAAAAGAAAAGGAAAGGAGAAAGATAGGCTTCTGAGAGTGTGGGAGTCATATAGGCAGTGCCCCCAGCTGTGACCCTGAAAAAGAAGAAGAAAAAAATGAGAGAGAGAAGAGAAAAAACCCAAAGATCAGAAATGCTGATTAGTTTACTTGTTTACTTGTTCCGTCAGCAGGCCCCGCTCCGGGGAGCATCCTTGGGGAGCATCCTTGGGGTGGGGGGCCCTTGCAGCCCGGTGAGGGGGGTATGTTGTCAGGACAGGTGGAAAGTGCTCACTGGCTTGTGTGGGTTTGACGCCCTTCCCAGGAAATGTCCTCCTTTCTCCTGTGAGTTGAGGTGGCTGGCAGGACTTGCTGCTGCTTATTCAGACAGACCTTGGGCAGTTCCCAGAGGCCTCAAAATGGGGAGAGCGCTGATCACTTTTGGGCGAGGGTTTGGAGGGGGGTGGTGGCTGTCACATGCCATGACTTACAGAAGCTTCTTCTTCTTCTTCTTTTTTTTCAACAACAGGTGTCACGGATATTCCTTCCTACATATTCTTATATGCGGGAGTCTATTTGTTTGGGAGGAGAAAAGCTATGATCTTCTTCCTCATGCTCAATGCACTGATATGTGGTGTTACTATCATGATCCCCCAAGTAAATCACCGCATGTTTTTATTATTTTCATGGGGAGGTGGTTACTTATACTCTAACAGTTTAATGGGAAAAGTTGAAGATATATATAATTTTTTTTCTTTAAAAAATCATCTTTTTGGGCTGGAGAGATAGTATAATGGTTATTCAAAGACTCTCGTGCCTGAGGTTCCAAAGTCCCAGGTTCAATCCCCAGAACCACCATAAACCAGAGCTGAGCAGTGCTCTGGTCAGTCTCTCTGTATCTTTCTCTGTTTCTCTCATGAAAATAAAATAATAAAATATTCAGAAAGGGAAGAAAAGCATCTATTTTTCTGCTACATAAGTAGTATATTTTGGGGGCCGGGTGGTGGCACACCTGGTTGAGCACACATGTTACAGTGCACAAGGACCCAGGTTCGAGGGAAAGCTTCACAGTGGCGAAGCAGGGATGCAGATGTCTGTCTCTCTCTTGTCTCTCTGCCACTCCCTCCCCACTCAATTTCTGGCAGTCTCCATCCAATAAATACGTATATAAAGATAATAAAAAATAAATTTGTTTTTAAAAAGTAGTGTATTTTCTTTTTTTCTTTTTTTTTTTTTTTAATTTTTTATTTAAGAAAGGATTAGTGAACAAAAGCATAAGGTAGGAGGGGTACAACTCCACACAATTCCCAACACCCAATCCCCATAACCCACCCCCTCCCCTGATAGCTTTCCCATTCTCTATCCCTCTGGGAGCATGGACCCAGGGTCGTTGAGGGATGCAGAAGGTAGAAGGTCTGGCTTCTGTAATTGCTTCCCCGCTGAACACGGGCGTTGACTGGTCGGTCCATACCCCCAGTCTGCCTCTCTCTTTCCCTAGTAGGGTGTGACTCTGGGGAAGCTGAGCTCCAGGACACATTGGTGGGGTAAAAGTAGTGTATTTTCATTGTAGATAATTTAAGGAAAAACTAAAAGCCAATCTGATGTTCTCACTTCCCATGGACTGTGACTGTTGTCTCTTAACAAAACATTGATCTTGATTGACGGATGAGCACAAATCAGCCAGTGACTATCATCTAAAACTTTCACTTATTTCTTTATTCAACAACGTCCTGTCCAGTATCTCTTCTGTGCCAGCTGCTGCTCTGGGTGCTGAAAACACTAGAATTCAGGTTTCTTTTACTGATTATAAAGGAAAACGGGGCTGTATGGAGGTGGTAGTAGGACTGTGTCCCACATAAGCACATTTAATTCATTTTTTTTTTATTGAAGTGACCTCGTACTGCATGACATTTCATAAGTTCCAGGCATGCATAGCTGTAAGTCAGCATCAATATAAACTATTTTCAGTTCACATAAAACCCACTAAAAGATCAATTTTAGCCTTCACCTCTTTATCAGAATTACCTGTCTCCTTCCCGATTTCCTTCTTTCTTAATTTGCTTCCCCCTCTTTTGTTGCCCTTATTGTTTTACTGTTTTTATAGTTACTGTTGTTATTGATATCGTCGTTGTTGGATAGGACAGAGAGAAATGGAGAGAGGAGGGGAAGACAGAGAGGAGGAGAGAAAGACAGACACCTGCAGACCTGCTTCACCGCCTGTGAAGCGACTCCCCTGCAGGTGGGGAGCCGGGGGCTCGAACCGGGATCCTTATGCCGGTCTTTGTGCTTTGTGCCTCATGCGCTTAACCTGCAGCACTAGTGTTCGACCGCCACCCCCACCTCCCGCTTTCCTTCTGATTACCAATTTAGTCTTATAAGAATGTAGAAGCTTATTATTTTGTTTCCCTACCACTAGGGTTATCTGTGGGGCTCAATGCCTGCATAACAAATCCACTACTCCTGGTAGCCATTTTTTTTTAATAGGACAGATATAAATTGAGAGGGAGGGGAAGAGAGAGAAGGAGAGAGAAAGAGAGACACTTACAGACTCGCTTCACCACTTGTGAAGTGAACATCCCACCCCCAACCCCACTGTAGGTGGAGAGCCAGGGACTTGAACTGGAATCCTTACACCACTCCTTGCTTCATACTATGTCCTCTGAACCCAATGCGCAATGGCTTGGTCCCCTAATAGCCATATTTTCCAAAGTGAGAAAGAAAATACAGGTTCTAGTAGGTTGGATAGGACAGAGAGAAATGGAGAGAGAAGGGGAAGACAGAGAGGAAGAGAGAAAGACACCTGCAGACCTGCTTCACCGCTCGTGAAGCGACTCCCCTGCAGGTGGGGAGCTGGGGGCTCGAACTGGGATATGCCGGTCCTTGCCCTTTGCCAGGGCTCGAACTGGGATATTTAACGCGGTCCTTGTGCTTTGTGCCACCTGGGCTTAACCTGCTGCGCCACCACTCGACTCCTCAGAATTTCTTTTTACTGTTAATTTCACTCACTGTTGGGTCAGTTCCAGAGGAAGAGGGTCCATTATTGGAGGAGCCAACACTTTCTGAGTTTGCCTCGTTCTAAACCAGTCCTCTCTCCCTGACGTTTTTCTTATTTGTTTATTTGAAACTCCCAGGAATTATGTGTGTGCATGTGTGGGGAGAGGGGTGGCGGGGAGAACCAACAATAAATTTTTCCTGTCAACTTTAAGATGCAAAGAACTTGCAGACCATGGGTGGAATTTACAAAGTAAAGTAAAACAAAACGAAGTTTTCCATTGTTCTGAAAAATACCAGGAAAATCAAAAATTTAAGTCATAATTTAAAATATTTTGTTTCCCTCTTTTAAGAATATTGCTTACAATGACCTGTTTTGCTAATTCTTTCTTCCAGAAGTACCATATTTGCCTGATGGTGGCCAAAATAGTCGGGAAATTTGCCATAGTGGCAGTGTTTGGCATTGTTTTCCTCTATACAGCAGAGCTGTACCCCACCATTGTAAGGTAAGAGTTCACCTTTTTATTTATTAGAAAGAAAGAGATCAGAACCACTACTTTGGCATTTATGATGCTCTGTTTTTGTATTTATTGTTTTGTCTGGCACTGGGGACAGAAGCAAGTGCTTCACACATGCAAGTCACTCAACCATGAAGCCGCCTCCATACCCAAAGAGTTACCTTTCTTCTTCTCTCTCTTCCTTCCCTTTCCTTTTCATTCTCCTCCACTCCTTCCTCTCCCCTCCAGGCCTGAACCCTGGTCATTGTGTGCACTTAACCAGGTGTGCCACCACCCACCCCTTAAGTTTTTAAAAGAAAATAACAGTAAGATACAACTTGAGTGGTCCGGGAGGTGGCGCAGTGGATAAAGCATTGGACTCTCAAGCATGAGGTCCTGAGTTTAATCCCTGGCAGCACATGTACCAGAGTGATGTCTGTTTTTTTTCTCTCTCTCCCCCTTTCCCATTAATAAATAAAATATTTTTTAAAAAGATACAAGTTGACTCAGAGAGCAAGAAAGAGACTGTCTTGTATCTATAGACCTTTTGTTCTCCTAATTGTCGACGCTCAACTGCACACAGACCCTGCTGTACAAGACTGCGATGGCCTCATTACTAGACTCAATGAGTATCCTCCAGGGGCTCATGTGCATAGTATAAGAAATGTCCCGGGGCCAGGCACCTGGTTAAACACTCACATTATAGTGCCTAAGGACCCAGGTTCAAGCCCCTGTTCCCCACCCCTGCCGGGGGAAAGCTTCACAAGTGGTGAAGCAGGGCTGTAGGGACCTCTCTGTCTCTCTCTCTCTCTCTCTGTCTCTCTCTCTCTCTCTCCCTTCTCAATTTCTTTCTGTCTCTACTGTCCAATAATAAATAAATAATAGTTGTTAGAAAACAGTGACAATTCTTAAAAAAAATAAAAAAGGAAGAAAGACATGAAAAGAAATGTACTTAACCTATTGGGGAGCTCTTGAATGGTCTACATCATTGTCTGCAGCAGTGTCTCACAGAGTGTGGATATAAAGACCATCAATTCTCAAAAAGTAAAGAAATAAAGAAATAAAAGCATAGTCAAGCGATTCCCAGTTCCATTAACACCGAGCTCAGGTTGTGTCGTTTCTTCTCTGCTGAGAGGGTGGAGGGGGTCTGCAGGCGGGCTGCTGGAGTAATCCTCTGTTTCTGCCCCTGAATCTCCGTTCAGGTGTCACGCCATGGGAAGTGGCACCCTGGTGAGCTTCATAGGAAGCATGATCCTCCCCTTTGTGATGGACCTGTCCCCCGTGTGGATCTTCATGCCACAGGTGCTCCCTGGCCGGGCCAGTCTCTCCGAGCTCGCTGAGACGCAGACTAGCTAATAGTGTCTGCCCAACTCATGATTCAGTTAAGGGGGTCGGTAGACAACCACTAACAGCTCACGGGCCGGTATGTAGGGTGGTGCTGTTAACATAGTGTTTCAGGTCCTCGGTCTTCCACCACTGGGGAGCTATTTATCACAACTGTCCCTTCTGCAATTTTCATTCTCAGCAGCTGTAAAACCACCAAGTATGTAGATTTATCAGAAAAACCACACCTTGGGAGCTGGGCAGTGGTGCACCCAGTTAAGTGCACACAGTACTAAGCACAAAGACCTGTGCAGGGGATCCAGGTTCAAGCCCCGGCTCCCCACCTGCAGAGGAGGACACTTCACAAGCAGTGAAGCAGGTCTTCTGAGTGTCTTTCTCTCTCCTTCTCTTTCTCCCCCTCCTCTCTCAATTTCTGTCTGTCCTATGCAATAAAAAAAAGAAAAGAAAGAAAGAAAGAAAGAAAAGAAAAGAAAAGAAAAGAAAAGAAAAGAAAAGAAAAGAAAAGACAATACCATGCCTTGATTTGTTTTTATGGGTTCTTCTCAGGAATGCTTTCCTCCTCCCTCTCCCTCCCCTCTTTCTCTCTCTCATGCTGTCTTCCATTCTCTCACTGACAGAGGAGTTAATTTATATAAAAAGGAACTGCATTGTTACAGTTCAAATTTTAAAAAAAAAGATTCAATTCTAAAATTCACCTAACATTTTCTTCATAATGGCCAACAGAAAATACATAGGCAAACTTATTTGCAGTATGAGTTGCATTTTTAAAAGCAGACACTTTGGGATTTGTCTAAACAGTCTCTTTTCAGATGTTAAAATCTGGAATGTAGAGAAACAAAAATTTTATAGGCAATTAGACAGGGCCCCTCTCTCCTCCAAAGTAGCAATTTGTTTCCACTGCTTTTATTTATTTATTTAGGTTTTATTCATTTATTTATTCACTTTTGTTGCCCTTGTTGTTTTATTGTTGTCATTATTATTGATGTCGTCATTGTTGGATAGGACAGAGAGAAATGGAGAGAGGAGGGGAAGACAGAGAGAGGGAAAGAAAGATAGACACCTGCAGACCTGCTTCACCGCCTGTGAAGCGACTCCCCTGCAGGTAGGGAGCCGGGGGCAGGAACTGGGATCCTTCTGCTGGTCTTTGAACCACTGCTTTGATTTTTAGCCCCCGCCCAAATTCTGTAGGTTTGGGTTCATCAAAACTTTCACGCCTGCACACATCATTCATTCTGCCATTTATTGCACACTGAGAATGGACTGACTATAGAGGCAGGAACAGGTTGACTGAGAGACAGTCCTGGAACTTCAAGTCCCAACCCAAGTCTCACTGGCTGGGCTCTTCCACAGACTCTGAGGTCTGGGAAGTTAGCTGGAGCCTTGTGCTTGGCACAGCTCCTGGGGCAGTGCCTGCAAGTCATAGTGTGGGCAGTCACTGGGATTGATTGAGATGCCCCCTAGTGGCTCAGACAGGAACTAATGAGTAATCAGATTAAGCCCACTCAATGAGTTGCAGAAACTCCAGTTGGGTATAAGTAATTGAAGGTCATCAAGAAACAAAAAATGACCAGGTGGTTGGTGGTGCACCTGGTTGAACGCACATGTTACAATGTGCAAGGAAATGGGTTCGAGTCCCCCATCCCCACCTGCAGGGAGAAAGCTTTGCGAGTGGTGATGCAATGCTGCAGGTCTCTTTCCCTATCTGCCCCTTCACTCTCGATTTCTGGCTGTCTCTATCCAATAAACAGACAAACAAACTTTTAAAAAAAGAAACAAAATGACAAGAATTATACCAAATTTAATGGTATTCCCCCTCTGAAGAGAAGACAAGTTATTATTCACTGCAGGGTACATTTATTTCTACATGTATCACTTACTGTTTTTTTGTTTTTTTTTTTTTTAATTCCTTCTAGTTGCTTGTTGGGATTTTGACCATTGTGAGCTCAGTAGTAGCACTGATGCTTCCAGAAACCCTTGGAAAGCCCCTGGCGGCTACATGGGGAGAGAATGATGTGCTGAGTGTGGAACAAGACAGACAATCAGAAAAATTTCTTCCCACGACCAACAATATTGAGTTGGGGAAAGTAGATGTGCTTCACTCACAGGGTCCCACTTTCAGTGAATAAAGGTGCTACATGTGTTGCCAAGCGTCTCAAGGACTGTTTACTCTGGTGCCTTTGTGTGATTGTCATCTCTTTTCCTCTCACTCTCTCAAAGAAATAGCCCCAGAAGCTGCCCAGGGTGGTGGTAGCTGTTGAATATGCACATGGCCCTGGGTTCACTACTCAGTGCTGCAAGAAAAGAAAAAATGTTTTGCACAAGTAAAAGACGGGGATAGAAAGAAAGAAAGGAAGGAAGAAGAAAGGAAGGAAGGAAGGCAGGCAGACAGGAAGGAGGGAGAAATCAGGCTGGCAAGATAGTTCACCTGGGTAGCATCTGTTTTTGTGACAAAAGTCCCTTGAAAGTCATTATTATGGTTGTTGTTGCTGCTGCTACTACTTTTCTTACTGGAGCTCTGCTCAGCTCTGTGTTGTGGTGATGGGGATTGAACCTGACACCCCAGAGCCTCAGGCATGAAAGTCTTTTGTGTAACCATTCTATATCTCCCTTGACCTTGAGTATTTTGTGTAACCATTCTGTATCTCCCTCGACCTTGAGTATTTTGTGTAACCATTCTGTATCTCCCTCGACCTTGAGTATTTTGTGTAACCATTCTGTATCTCCCTCGACCTTGAGTATTTTGTGTAACCATTCTGTATCTCCCCCGACCTTGAGTATTTTTGTTCCTTTTAGATATTTCTTCCTTTCGTATGAGAATCATAGCTCTCAGTTCAATGCATTCACAATTAACCTACCCAACAATGTTTGTCCATACTTCAACCAGACAAACTAGGGTTATAAAAAGCACCTCAAGGGCTTGAATGTGCAAACAGATCACAGAGATATTGTCCTCTAAAAAAATATTGCTAAAGGAAAGGGGAAGGGAGTTTCCCTAAGTTATTTAGACCTCTCATGGAAGACAATTAACCTCTCTTTATCCAAGTCTTCTCATTGGAAAATAATTTCCTGCAATTCCACTTCTAGGCATTTACCCAAAAGATAATAACACTGATTTGAAGGGATAGTTTACGGCAGCTTTAATCACAATAGCAGAAACCTGGAAACAACCAAAATGCCCTTCAGCAGATGACTGAGTAAAATAAGTCATGGGACATATACTCAATAGAATATTATTCAGCAATAAAGAAAGATGATATTGTGTCCTTTGGGATAAAATGAACGGAATTAGAGAAGATTGTGGTCTGTGAAGTAAAGAGATAAAGGGCAATAATGTGGATGACAGAGAACTGAACTCATGAATGTGAAAAAAAGGTCAACTCATTCCTAAGACTGGGAGAACTCTAGTGGTCACCTAAGGGGGTGGGGATGGGGATACAGATCAATCAGTGAAAAACTGTCCTAATGAAAAGAAAGAGAAAGTCACAGAAGGCTGGGGATGTTACACATGTGCCAATAATTGTATTTATTATAAATCACTAATCCCCCCCCCCAAAAAAAACGGAACAACACAAAATTCACTGAACTGGGTGGCGATAGATAATACAATGGTTATGCAAAGAGACTCTCAGGCCTGAAGACCCAAAGTCCCAGGTTCTGGTTCAGTCCCCCCCACCATCATGAACCAGAGCTGAGCAGTGCTCTGGTTAAAAAAAAAAAAAAATCCAATGAACTATGTAATCACCTTTGAGATCAAATTCCTCATGTCTGTCTCAATAATCAGAAAATGCCAATTTTTTGCCATTAGGAAACTTGTTATAAAGGGAAAAAATGTTGACAAAACATGTCTGATACAAAATAAGGGGGAGGGATAGATAGCATAATGTTTACCCAAAGAAACTCATGCCTGAGGCTTCAAAGTCCTAGGTTCAATCCCCTGTACTACCATAAACCAGAGCTGAGCAGTACTCTGGTAAGAATGAGCAAATAAATAATAATACATTTGAGCTGGTTGGTGGCACACTTGGTTGAGTGCACGTTACAGTGCGCAAGGATCCAGGTTCAAGCCCCCTGTCCCGACCTGCAGGGGTAAAGCTTTGCGAGTGGTGAGGCAGTGCTGCAGGTGTCTCTCTGTCTCTCTCTCCCTCTGTCACCCCTTCCCTCTTTCTGGCTGTCTTTATCAAACAAATAAAGATAATTTTAAAATTAATACAAAATAAGTACTTTTCTCATTAATTAACCTTTGATTGGACTTAGACACGGGCTTCATTGCTGGGGTAAAGTGACAATTTCATTTAGAAAAAATTTTGGAGTTGCAAGGAAAAAAAAAACTTGCCATAATGAAAGGTCCTTTTGGCCCTCTGAAGGTAAAGGAGAATGCTGCTTCCCTGTTTCTCTGTCACAGCATGGCAGTGCTGTTTCTCTGCTTTGTGCCCTAGTCCCCCACGTGGTTAAAGAGAAAGAGGTGGGTATCCAGTCCAGACTTGACCAGTGGGCAGCTGAGGTCAACTATGCTGATGTTCAGCTAATCTCTCACTGTCCTGGACAGATTGTGTCTTTCAGCCAGGCTTATTTCTCCCTTCTAGATCAGTAACCGACTTTTCTGGTGATCTGTTTTGTAAGACTTAACCATGATGCCAGTGAGGTACGAATTTCAGTTGTTCCAACTTTTGTGAGAAACCTTAATGATGCTTTCACTGGGTCAGAAGTTCTTGGAAAAATTCTGCAACAACAAGGTACAGTGACTGTATACACTCCTGCTTCCTTTGTGTCCTACTCTCCCTCCCATTAGATAACATCAAAGCTGCAGCGGTCACAGACACTTTATTTGTTACTGTTGCCACCTGGGTCATCACTGGGGCTGGGTGCCTGCACTATGAATGCACTGCTCTTGGTGGCCATTTTTCCTCCCCCCCTTTATGTTTTATTTGATAGGACAGAGAAGCATTGAGAGGGGGGAGAGAGAGGAAGAGAGAGAGAGAGAGAGAGAGAGAGAGAGAGAGAGACACCTTCAGACCTGCTTCAGTGATCATGAAACTTCCCTACTGTGGGTGGGGAGTGTCGCTGTCGGCCCGCAACAACGACAGGGACACCAGAGTCTCCTTCCTCAATTCCCTTTATTTCCTTCTTATGGCCACCTTAAGTACCTTTCACTGCTACGTAGTCAGCCAATGGGCATTAAGCAAGCATGCAGCATTCATAGATCATGCAGCCTTCTGCCAATCATAAAACAGTTCACGTGTACAGCACGCAGTCTGTGAAGTTGGATGGTCAACTTCCGCAAAGTTGTTTACCACTTTACTGGTTTAGCCACCACGTGGCCGGCACCATCTTAGGGGCGTGATGTGCAGTGTCATTATGGCTCCCGACAGGGAGGAGGGGATTGAACCTGGGTCCTTGCTCCTGGTAGTATGTGTGCTCAGCTGAGCACACCTCAGCCCCCCAGCATTGTTTCTTTTATAAGTTTTGTTTTTATTTTTTGTTTTTTAACTTATTACCGGGTTATTGCTGGCGCTTGTTGCCTGCTACTTTTTTTTTTTAATAGCTCTGATATTTTATTAAGTTTTTATATTGATCATGCCGTGAATTTATAGGGAATGGGTTCCAGCAGCTCTGGTTCCTTTCCATCGGTTCTCACAAAGTGTGCTTCTCTGGGGAGAGCAGGCTGGCACTTCCATTGGACCAAGTCCCCTTCTCTTTGGCTTCCTTTTTTTTTTCTGATCATTTTCCTTCACACGTTTCAAGAAGTTGCCTCTGCTCTTAGAGTGCTTAATATGCTCAATGCGAACATTAGTTCTCTTGGCAAGAATCTTGCCCTTGACTTGTTTGTTTACAATACCAACAGCATGCTGGGTAATATTGTAGACTCTTCCAGTTTTGCCATGGTAACATTTGTGGGGCATTCCTTTTGAACAGTGCCCATTCCCTTTACATCTACAATATCACCTTTCTTATAGATCTGCATGTATATGGCCAAAGGAACCACTCCATGTTTTCTAAAAGGCCTGGAGAACACAGAGCAGGTTTCTCTCCTCTTTCCCTTGGTGTCAGTCATTTTCACGATTTACTGCAGGATGGCTGTTCTGGCCGAAAGGAAGGGTTACATTTTTTTTTCTTCAATTTTTTTTCTTATCTTAATTTATTTGATAGAAACAGCCAGAACTAAAGAAAGAAGGGAAGATAGAGAGAGAGAGAGAGAAAGAGAGAGACACCTGCAGCACTGCTTCACCACTCGTAAAGCTTTCCCTCTGCAGATGGGGACCAGGGGCTCAAATCTGGGTTCTTTTTTTTATTATTTTTTATTTTTATTATTATCTTTATTGGTTAGAGACTGTCAGAAATTGAGGGAAGGGGGAGAGAGAGAAGAGAAACAGAGACACCTGCAGACCTGCTTTACTATTTGAAAAGCTTTCTCCCTGCAGGTGGGGACTAGGGGCTCGAACCCAGATCCTTGTGCTCTATAACATGTGCGCCACCACCCAGCCCCCATAAATAAATCTATCTGCCTTCCTTCCTTCCTCCCTCCCTTTCTTCCTTCTTTATTTTCTGTTTTTTGCCTCCAGGGTTGTCTCTGGGGCTTGGTGCAGCACCGTGAATCCACTGCTCTTACAGGCCACCTCTCTCCAATTTTTTTTCACTCTTTTTTTTTTTTTTTTTTGCCTCCAAGGTTATTGCTGGGGCTCAGTGCATGCACCATGAATCCACTGCTCCTGGAGGCTATTTTTTTCCCTTTTGTTGCCCTTGTTGTTATTATTATTGTTGTTGTTGTTATTGATGTCATTGTTGTTGGATAGGACAGACAGAAATGGAGAGAGGAGGGGAAGACAGAGAGGTGAAGAGAAATATAGACACCTGCAAACCTGCTTCACTACAGGTGGGGAGCCGGGCTCTCGAACTGGAAGCTTTATGCTGGTCCTTGTGCTTTGTACCATGTGTGCTTAACCCACTGCACTACTGCCTGCCCCCCCCCTTTTAAAAATTTATTTCTTTATTGGGGAATTAATGTTTTACATTCAACAGTAAATACAATAGGTTGTACATGCATAACATTCCCCAGTTTCCCATTTAACAATACAACCCCCACTATGTCATTTATCATCCTTCATGGACCTGTATTCTCCCCACCCACCCACCCACCCCAGAGTCTTTTACTTTGGTGCGATACGCCAATTCTATTTCAGGTTCTACTTGTGTTTTCTCTTCTGATCTTGTTTTTCAACTTCTGCCTGAGAGTGAGATCATCCCATATTCATCCTTCTGTTTCTGACTTATTTCACTCAACATGATTTTTTCAGGGTTCATCCAAGATCGGCTGAAAACGGTGAAGTCACCTTTTTTTACAGCTGAGTAGTATTCCATTGTGTATATAGACCACAACCTGCTCAGCCACTCATCTGTTGTTGGACACCTGGGCAAACCTGGGTTCTTGTGCATTATAACATGTGCTCAGCCAGGTATGCCACCACCTGGTCCCCCCAAAAGGCCACTTTTAACTTTTTTTTTGACAGAGGCACAGATAAATTGAGAGGGATTGGGGGGGGGGGAGAAACACCTGCAGCCCTGCTTCACCACTTGTGAAGCTTGCAGGTGGGGAATGGAGGTTTGAACCTGGGTCCTTGCACACAGTGACGTGTGCTTTACCCAGTTCATCACCCCTCAGTCCTCGTGGGATTTTTTTTTCTCTGAAAGAGGACTCTTAAAATTATATTATAATTAAATTGAAATTATATTAATTAGGGGGCTGGGTGGCAACACACCTAGCTGAGCGCACATATTACAATGTGCAAGAACCCAGCTGGGTTCGAGCCCCTGGTCCCCACCTGGAGGGGGAAAGCTTTATGAGTGGTGAAGCAGGCCTGCAGGTGTCTTTCTGTATCTCTCCCTCTTTATCACCTCCATTCCCTCTCTATTTCTCTCAGTATCTATCCAATAAATAAATAAACAAAAATTTAAAAATTATGTAAACTAGGCCAGGAAGTTAGCTCAGCTGGTAGAACTCTGTTGCTGAGGAGTTATTCTGATGCAGTCTCCGCCCCCAGGTTTTACTACACCCCCCCCCCCCCCCCCCCCGTGAAACCCTAGCAGTGCCCCCTTCAACCAATCCTGGCCCTACACGTCACCCCTGGTTGTCGCCCTATAAAAAGCCCCCTCACCCCCCCCCCCCCCCCCGGGCTCTCAGCTCTCCCTCTCTGAGGTCTCGCTCCCTGCTCTCCCCCCGTGGTCACGTAGTGGGGACGGCCATTGCCGGCTGGCTCCACGTGGTCTGAACCAACCCCCCCCCATCCTATAATAAAGATCTGTGTACCCCTTTGCTCTGGACGTCTGCTCTCTTCTCCGCGGTGCAGCCCGACACCAGACCACCTCAACAACATCTGGCGCCCATCGTGTTCCGTACCCACACCACGCCCGGCCTGAGGTCTCCGAAACCGCCCAGACGCAGGTAAGTGGCATCCGCCCACTTCTGTGGCCCCGCGTTTCCCTCCACCATGGGATTTTTTCCGTTTTATGAGGAGGTGTCCCAGTCATTATCTCTTGACCTGGGACAGATTTGCGCTGTCATAAAAGGTTTAATTTTCGCTACCCCTTGGATTTTTTTAACTGTGGTCGCCACTTTCAAGATATGTAAAACGTGGTATGCCGTAAGGATAAGTGACCTTGAGGCTGAGGTACGAGAGTTAAATCACATGTGCTTAAGACTTAGACGTCCTAAGCGATCAGCGGCTAAACCCAAGAATTCCGTGCCCACAGACACGCACACGTGTTCGGACGCTCCTCCTCTGACCCCGCCCCCGGGCCCTGCCGCCACGGTTTCAGCTCCGCCTGCAGCTTCCGTGTCCCTGACCCCGCCCCCGGCCCCTGCCACCGTGGTTTCAGCTCCGCCTGCAGCTTCCGTGTTCTTGACCCCGCCCCCGGCCCCTACGGCCCCGGTTTCAGCTCCGCCTGCAGCTTCTGTGTCTCTGACCCCGCCCCCGGCCCCTACCACCCCGGTTTCAGCTCCGCCTGCAGCTTCCTCGTCCCTGACCCCGCCCCCTGCTGATACATCACCATTAAGGGACCTAGTGGCTGCGATACGAGAGCTAAAGGCTATTTTTTCAGCATTTAAGGATTTTAAACCATGTGCAGTCCACCCCGGGAGCTCCGTCCCCGTCCGCACACTACTCCTGCGCTCTATTGTCTGGGAAGGCATGACACCACAATTCCGTCAGGCATGCCTTAATCTTAAACACCTACACCCAGATGATTGGATTCTAGTGACACAGGAACTTACATCAGGCAATGATGGGGCACCCGCTATGATGCAGGTCTATGCAGTTGCCCCACGTAAGCAAAACGGGGCCTGCTTTCAGTGCGGTCGCCATAACCAATGTCCTGATAAGTTGCGACCACGCCTCCAGTCAGGGAAACCACGCCTCCAGCCAGAGCAACCCCGCTTTCAGTCAGGGAGCCAGAGACCACGTACTGTTTGTCCAAAATGTCGTAAGGGGTTTCATTGGAAGAGAGATTGTTGGTCCCAATTTCATAAAGATGGTTCGCCCCTGAATGGTACAAATTCGGGGCCTGAGATTTTGTGGATCACTCCTGTTTTAGAACGGGGCCACCCTTCTATGACAGTAAAGATTGGCAATATTCCTTTTAAATTTTTGATTGACACGGGGGCAGCAAAGACGATTTTAAGGCAAGAAAGGTTCCCCAAGATTGGGAACTTATCCCTGGACCCAGTTTACATGGAATAGGAGGGATGACCAGAGCATTTTGCACACGAGACTTGCTCATGTGGGAAGACCCAGAAGATTCTACCGGACACTTCCGCCCTTTGGTAGCTAATATTAGCACCAACCTATTGGGCAGGGATCTTCTGGAATGTCTTGATGTTAGGATATCCACAGACGCCTCTGCAGAGCGTAAAACTCATTCCCGCGATACCAGGCCTATTCAGCACCCCCAATACTAAATGCCACTGTTCGTAGCCAAACACTCCGCTTAAGCTGGCTTTCTAATGAGCCTGTCTGGGTGGAACAGTGGCCTTTACCTAGGGATAAGCTAAAAGTTTTAAAAGAGCTCGTCCGAGAGCAGTTGTCCTTGGGACACATTCGTCATTCTTGAAGCCCATAGAATACTCCTGTCTTTGTGATTAAAAAGCGCTCAGGAAAATGGCGCCTCCTTCAAGATCTCCATGCAGTAAATAAAACCATGCAGGTCTGGGGCTCCCCCCAAAGGGGTTTGCCTCTTGCTTCTGCAATTCCCACGGGAATTCCAATCATAGTTATTGATATACAAGATTGTTTTTTCTCTATCCCCTTGCATCCGCGAGATTGTAAACGTTTTGCCTTCTCTGTTCCGTCTATTAATAACGCCAGCCCTGCTGATAGATTTGAATGGGTGGTGCTGCCCCAGGGTATGGCCAATAGTCCTACAATTTGTCAGGAGGCTGTTAAATCTGCTCTTGTCCCATATATACATAAGGGCCTTAATATTTTTCATTATACAGATGATATTTTAATATGGGGAAAATCAGATACAGATCTCTATGCCTTACGTGAATTTCTCATTCCTGCATTAAAGAAAAGCGGCCTTAATGTAGCCCCTGAGAAGATACAGCTAATCCCTCCAATATCCTTCCTAGGTTCAGAGATTTCTCTAACGCAAATTCGTCCCTTAAAACCTAATGTTACCTTCCCTTCTAACCTTACTCTTGCTTCTTTACAAAGTTTTCTAGGAAATTTAAATTGGCTTAGGCAGTATATACTCTCTATCTGCCCACAAGCTGCCTCCAACCACTGTTTGACCTGTTGAAAGGAAACAAACAGCCCTCTTCAAAACATAAGTTAACTCCTGAGGCCTCCTTGGCACTGGAAAGGGTTAACCAGGCCCTCTAGGACATGCACCTTGTTCGATTCTCCCCCTCCTCTCCGGTAAACCTTCTAATCTTCAACTCCACCCCCACAGTAGTAGGGGGCACTGTGGCAAGACCATGGGGTTCTCGAATGGCTTCACATGCCAGTAGGAGGAGCTCCAAGACTCCTCACTGAGATAGATGCGTTAGCATTCATGGTTCGCCAAGGGAGAAATAGGTCTGTGCAGGTCTTAGGGAAAGAACCGGATTTAATCATTCTGCCCTTTTCTCTCACAGATACAGAGTGGCTTATACACCATCATTCCCGCTTTGCCATAAGCTCCGTGGGGTTTCCAGGACAAATAGATAACCATTTTCCTTCTAATAAATTGATAGCTTCTTTACCTCTTCTGCCTCTACTAGCACCTAAACTTTTCTCTCGGGATCCCATTCCCTCTGCTCCTACAATCTTTACTGATGGCGGGAAAAGGGGAGCTGCTGCCCTTATATATTACCCAGACAAACAATCTCCTAAACCTCTCTTTACTGAGCTTCCTGAGAATTCCCCTCAGTACAAAGAACTTTATGCTGTTTTCCTTGCATTAAAAGCTGTACCAGAATCCTTCAACCTTTTTTCTGACAGTGTGTATACTGTTAACTTACTTCCATGGCTTGCTCGTTCTTATGTGAAAATTGATGACAACCCACTTTCCCCTCTCTTGATTCAAATCTCCTCTATGCTCTGTTCTCGAACCCAACCACTGTATATTCAACACCTTCATTCCCACAGCCCTCTTCCTGGTTCCCTGTCCGAAGGGAATGCCGCAGTTGACCATCTTGCCTCCACAGGAACTTTCCCAGTCTCTGTCTCTGATCCTGCTAATTTTCATTCTCTAACCCATGTTAATCTTAAAGGCCTTCAAGCTCGATTCCCTGATGTTCCTGTACCACAGTTAAAACATATCCTCGCTACATGCTCTTCTTGTGCAAGTCTCATAAAGACACCTGCTATCCAGACCCTTGGGGTTAACCCCCGAGGTTTAAAAGCTAATGCTATTTGGCAAATTGATGTCACCCACATACCAAACTTTGGCAAACAAAAATATGTGTTTGTCTCAATTGATACCTTTTCTAAATTTATGTGGGCTACAGCTCAGACAGGAGAAAGTGCTAAAAAGCTTGTAAGCCATATGCTCTCTTGTTTTGCCATTATGGGGGTCCCATTATTTTTGAAAACAGGCAATGCACCTATGTTTACAAGTAAACAATTTAAAGATTTTTGTTCCCTCTGGAATATTACTCATACCACGGGCATTCCCTACAATCCACAGGGACAAGGCATTGTCGAGAGGGCCCATCAAACTCTGAAGGCTCAACTAAATAAAGATAAAGGAGGAACATATCCCCCCAATATCCAGCTAGCAAAAGCGTTGACTACGTTAAATCTCTTTAATATTTACAATAACTCAGCCTTACCCCCTATTATTCTTCACTGGCAAACACCATCTACCCTCCTATCTATTAAGGTCAAATGGAGAGACCCACTCGATAAAATTTGGAAAGGGCCTGACCCATTATTGACCATGGGAAGGGGTTTCGCATGCATTTTCCCTCAAAATTTCTCTAAACCTGTCTGGGTTCCTGCCCGCCATGTCCCACAATACCCGCATGTTATTCCTGAAGAACAAGAAATACTACAAGAGGACCAGATGCAGGATACATCCCAGGACCCGTAATACGACATGGCAGAACCTACAAAATCTGGCTCACAGAGACCTCTCTCCTACCCTTTCCCTGTATGTCTTATGTTATAACTGGCCAGTTGTTTTTGTGAGTGAGTGTGTTGAATGACAAAAAAAAAACTTTTTTTTTTTTTTTTGCATGACCCATCTGCTTGGAGTACTCTAAAAGGTAATTGGCTTTATATAAAAATGCTGGACGCAGCCAAAGTTTCTGGAGACGTCCAGAAACATTCCAAAATTTTTTTCTTTCTCCATCTTTTGAATTTTATATATAGTTTTGGTATTTATGTAAGTGTTTAGTCTTAAACTGTGTGACTAATGACAGATTTAAATTTGTTTTTAAATAATGTGTTTTTATAACAAAAGTTCTTTTTCCTCCAGTTTGTTATAACTAAATGTTTATGGGTATGTCTCAAGTTTGGTAACACTAACTTAACGGTCAAAAGTGTAACCCTACAGCTACACTTTTACCAGACAAGGTAAAAATTAATTTGTTAAGGTAACTTACTATTTAGGTAAAAGTCTAAATGTTCAACGTGACTATTCATTCCCAAAACGAAACTATATAAATTTTATATACAGGACACCTTTGAAGGGCCCCCAAAGGTGTCCTGTAAACTATTTTGTGGAAATTAATCCACAACAGATCTGGCATCAATCTGGCACTGTAAATGTTAAAAGCATTGTCACGAATATGCGTTAACTCTCTAAGCAATTTGAGTCTGTTTAAAATACATATTTTAGCTAAAATTGGTCTCAAGATCCTGCGGTAGAGACTGCTACAGGAGGTCACATTAGAAGACCTTTAAGTAAAATCATAAAGAGATTCTAAACCAATTATAATCATCGAGGTATCAACTATAACAAACCTATAATTTGTTACAAGTTAAAATTAACCACGAGAAGCAGATTGTTTGTGTTTCTTTCACAGGAATCCCGGAAAAACCATCTGAACCCCTACACACCCTGACATCACCCACTAGATGGCACGACTACCGTGGCACACCCCCCGAAACCCTAGATGTCACTCAACGCGATCTGAAGAACCTGATACACAGACTCCAAGGACAGAACTTTCTTCATGCCTGGTTACCGTTTCTGCTTCTGACCTGCTTGTCACGTGTTGGCAGTTCCAGCTGGCTATCTACAGAAAAGCAACATTCCAGCGCCTGACCTCCCTCATGCAGTGTTGCATCCCCTGCCAATTCTTCCCCTAGCCATCTACTTCGGACTGAGACTTGTATCGGACTTTCTGACATACCCTATATACATTTTACACAATTTTGAAGCAGCTTATTTCCCTTCAGCTGCTGGTTTTTCATAGACTGATCCTGAGTAATTCATAGACTTTACAGACTATTGCCTTGAGGACTATACAATGCCAAAGAGCCCCTCTGTTTGGTGGGTCATGCCTCCCGCCTCCCCCTCATTATGTACCCTTGCCCCTTTCCCCACCCAAGCAGGGAATGTTCCTTTACACACCAATCCTTCCCTTCACACCACACTGGCTTTTACTATTCCGCTACTTGTCCCTTCCTATTTTGTTATATCATTTAGGCTTATGCCCAAAAGGTTTCTGCCCCGTGATAGTCTTTTATAGACTTTGTACATCTTATGCAATTACTAGACAGAAAGATAGAAAAGATGTAGAGATATTGTGAAGAGATGGTTGAGCAGGCTGCGCTTAAACCTATGAGATGAGTCTCTCCAGGTAAGTCTCTCTCTAAAGAGGGGTTGAGCACAGGAGGACGCATAAATCTCACAAGGTTGGCAGCCATTTAAGCCTTCCCTCCTCCACAGAAAGTCCTACATCTTCCCACCTGAGCATGGCATTCCTCTAAAACATTTAAGCCTGCTCCATTCCATTTTTCTTTACTGTGTCTATTTAGATATAAAGGGATAGGAGGAGATGTTGCTGAGGAGTTATTCTGATGCAGTCTCCGCCCCCAGGTTTTACTACGCCCCCGCGAAATCCTAGCAGTGCCCCCTTCAACCAATCCTGGCCCTACACGTCACCCCTGGTTGTCGCCCTATAAAAAGCCCCCTCACCCCCCCCTCTCTCTGGGCTCTCAGCTCTCCCTCTCTGAGGTCTCGCTCCCTGCTCTCCCCCCGTGGTCGGCCATTGCCGGCTGGCTCCACGTGGTCTAAACCAAACCCCCCCATCCTATAATAAAGATCTGTGTACCCCTTTGCTCTGGACGTCCGCTTTCTTCTCCGTGGTGCAGCCCGACACCAGACCGCCACAACAACAGAACTCAGGCTTCTCATGCCTGAGGCTTCTAGTTGAAGACACAGTGCAGCATTTTTAGAGTCCCCTAGCTTCTCTCTCTCTCTCTGTGTGTTCTCTCTCTCTGTATCTGTCTAATGTGAAAAAAAATAAAGCCCATCTTTTAAAAATTTTTTATTATCTTCATTAATTAGATAGAGACATCCAGAAATTCAGAAGAAGGGGGAGACAGAGAGGGAGAGAGACAGACACCTGCAGCCCTGCTTCACCACTCATGAAGCTTTCCCCCTGCAGGTGGGTACCAGGGGCTCAAACCCGGGTCCTTGTGCAATATAATGTGTGTGTTCAACCAGGTGTCCCACCACACCCGGCCCCAGTTAAAACACATCTTTAGGGGGAAAAAATTGACAACAACAAAACGTATAATCTGGGCTGACAAAGTAGCTCACTTGGTTAGTGCACCTGCTTTGATGCTATAGTTTGTCCTTTTCCTTCCTTTGTTTCTGCAGTCTCTATGGAAAAAAAAAAATCTCAGAGCAGTGAAACCCCAGTGATGAGAGAAAGAGCAGCTGTGAAAACTTCAGACCCCACAAACTCTAAGTCTGCCTTCCGTCTCCCCAGCTGCTACTCCAAGCCACCTAGTTAAGGAAGTCCGTGTTGGCAATGTGCTCCCAGTGTCAGCGGCATGCTCCGCTCGGAGAGGCTTACCCTACCCGCCTTCTCTCGTTGCTGCCAGATACTCATTGAGACCCCATTAAATGCAAAGGGTCAATTCTATCATGCAATGCATACAAAGGCGAACTTAACAAGCTCTTATAGATAATGAAAAGGAATATTTACCTTGTTTTTTAATTTAAGAAAGGAGATATTAACAAAAACGTAGGATAGGTGGGGTACAACTCCACACAATTCCCGACACCCGATCTCCGTATCCCATCCCCTCCCCCGATAGCTTTCCTATTCTTTAACCCTCTGGGAGTATGGACCCCAGGTCATTGTGGGGTGCAGAAGGTGGAAGGTCTGGCTTCTGTAATTGCTTCCCTGCTGAACATGGGCATTAACTAGTTGATCCATACTCCCAACCTGCCTTTCTTTTTCCCTAGTGGGGTGGGGCTCTGGGGACACGTAAAAGGAATATTTACTGTGTTTAAGGTTGTGAAGAATAACTTTGGAAGCCAACATCTACAGACATTTCATCCTCCACATCCCCCCTCTCAAAGCGTTTCTGGGAGTTGTGGATGGTCGTATCTTATCTGAATTTACCAGACTCAGTCATGGCCGCTCTTTTTATCACTATAGTCTACACTACTGGTCTCCTAAGTGACTTCATTCTCTCATTCATTCTCTGCCTGTCTCTGGAGTCAGCTACCTGCTATCAGTGACCAAATGAGATTTTCTTGGCTGTTACAACATCAAAAGTTTCCTTTTTCTTAAATATGTATTCTGTTTTATTTTAATGAGACATGAGAGAGAGATTATTTTAATGAGACGAGAGAGAGAGAGAGAGAGAGAGAGAGAGAGAATGAGACTGAATGACACTGAACACTGCTCAGCTCTGGTTTTCTAGTGGTGTGGAGAATTGAGCCTAGGACTTTGGAGCCTCAGGCATGAAAGACATTTTGCATAACCATTATTCTATCTCCCCCACCCAAATGTTGAAAGTTGCATTTTGCAAGGAAGAAAGAGTTCAGTATCCAGGGGCTGGGTAGTGGCGCACCTAGTTAAGCCCATGTGTTATAATGCAAAAGGACCCAGGTTCAAGCCCCCAGTCCCCACTGCAGAGGGAAAGATTTGTGAGGGTCAAGGCAGGGCTGCGTGAGTCTATCTCTATCTCTCCCACATCTCTCAATTTCTCTCTGTCTCTACCCAATAAATAAATAAGCATTAAAAAAAAAGAATTTTGGTCCATATTTTCAAAGGGGGTTAAAGAATAGGAAAGCTTCCAGTGGAGGGGATGAGACATGGAATTCTGGTGGTGGGAACTGTATGGAATTGTACCCGCCATATTACAATCTTGTTAATCATTATTAAATCACTAATAAAAAAGTTGAAAAAAAGGAAAGAATTCAGTGACAAATTCCACCCTAGTTCTATGTCCTGATTCAGGGTTAAACAAAATGTTTCAGGGACTTGAGTCATTCTGATATCATTCCTCTGCTTCCCTATTTCAAACTGAGTTCTTTCTTTCTCTCTTCCTTCCTTTCTTTCTTTTTTAAAGATTTTACTTATTTATTAATGAGAAAGATAGGAGGAGAGAGAGAAAGAACCAGACATCACTTTGGTACATACACTGCCGGGGACTGAACTCAAGACCTCATGCTTGAGAGTCTGATGCCTTATCCACTGCACCACCTCCCGGACCACTCAAACTGAGTTCTTGGTCACATGAGCCTGGTGTCCTCAATCATCTTCAGCAGAATTCAAGTTCCATTGGTTTGAGACTCTTTCAGCTACTCAGACTATCACACTGGCAAGGCTTATACAATAGGAACCACTGACACCCGCGGATGGCAGGGCAGAGGAGCTGGGTGGACAGGCTGCCCCCCACCCCCGCCCCCTGCCACTGCATACTGCAAAGGTCAGGATCTGGCTAACTTTGGAGCCTAGGGTGACAATGTTTCAGAAGAAAATGTTGGGTCAGTGTGAGCCTGAGCATTCCTGTTGTGTTGGGGTGGGGCAGGGGGTGGGATCACTTCACCTCCTTGGACCTCAGCCACTTGTCTGTAAAATGATGAGCATAAGGGGACAGGAGGGTGTTCGCTCAGTGAGATAAGTAAAGAGGTGAAAGACAGCCACTGGGTGAGGGATGGACAGCTAAACAAATGAACTTGAAGAATCAATTATCGACTGTAAACCATTAATCCTCCAATAAAGAAATAGGTAAACAAATAAATAAAAGAAAAATCAATTATAAGCAGACTGTCTCTTGGACTTTGTGAGAACTCTAGTTCCTGTCACATGGAAGCTGGGAAGGCAGGCACAGCGCTCTGCTGCTGAGGATGGTGAATGACTCACAAACACGTCCGCATACGTGATGTGTGTACCCCTCAAGTCTTGTGAGTTTGTGAACCACTGTTAAATAACTATTAATAAAAATATTTTTAAAAACCAGTGCAAAAAAAAAGATAGCTCTAAAGTCCTGGTAGGTGGTCCCTGGGGACCCTTTTTTAATTTTAAAACTTTTTTTTTGTTTTTTTGTAACCACCAGGGTTATCACTGGGCTCAGTGCCCGCACTACAAATCCACTTCTCCTGGCAATTATTTTCTTTTCCTTTGTTGACAGAAATTGAGAGGGAAGGGGGAGATGATAAATATAGAGAGAAACAGAGAGACATGCAGAACTGCTCAGAGCTTGTGAACACCCCCCCCCCACACACACACACACAGTTGAGGACCAGGGTTTGAACCCAGGTCCTATAGTAGCATGGTAATGTGTGTGCTTTGCTGCGTGTGCCACTGCCCAGCTCCTATTTAAGATTTTTAAAAATTGATTTATAAATTTATGAGGGAGGGTACTGCACCAAAGTAAAGGACTATGGGGCCGGGGAGAGTGTTCAGGTCCTGAACATGATGGTGGAGGAGGACCTAGGTGGAGGGTTAGAGTGTTATGTGGAAAACTGAGAAATGTCACATGTGGACCAACTACTGAATTTTTACTGTCAGCTATAAACCATTAATCCCCCCAATAAGGGAAAAATTATTAAAAAAGAAAAAAGAGGGAGTCAGGCAGTAGCACAGCAGGTTAAGCGCAGGTGGCGCAAAGCACAAGGACTGTAGTAAGGATCCCGGTTCGAGCCCCTGGCTCCCCACCTGCAGAGGAGTCACTTCTCAGGCGGTGAAACAGGTCTGCAGGTGTCTGTCTTTCTCTCCCCCTCTCTGTCTTCCCCTCCTCTCTCCATTTCTTTCTGTCCTATTCAATGATGACATCAATAACAACAATAATAACTATAACAATAAAACAAGAGCAACAAAAGAAAATAAACATTAAAAAAAAGAAAAAACAATAAATTTATGAGGGAGGGAGGGAGAGAGAAAACACGAGAACCATAATACCACTCTGGTCCACTGCCAGTCCCAGTTCGTGGCGCCAGATGCCGGGCGAGCTTCGCTGGCAGGAGAGAGACGACCAGGGACTCATGGCTGAGCTGGGAACGCAGTTCCATCTTTACTGAGCGGGAATGTAGTTCGATATTTCTCTAATCACAATCCTGTCCTATATATATTTCCTGAGGCGGAAGTGTCAGGTCAGAAGAGGATGTACTAGGATAGGGGGCGGGGAGAATAAAAAAGCGCATGAACCAGTGGGGATTAAACCAGTGCGGGTCTCAAAACAATGATTATGTAAATAGACCACGGAGTTAAGCAATGCAAAAGAAGGGGTCTTAGAAACAGACCAACAGTACACACAGGGCCAGTGATGGAATTCAGAACTTTGTGCTTGTGAGTGTAATATTTATCCACAGCACAACCGCCAAGGTCTCTCTGAAGCCCCTTTTAACTCCCATATCTGACACATCAGTTTTCTGAACGATCCACCACTGAAATCACATCAGATCAGGTCTGTGCAGACTTGTTAATTATACATACAAACAGCTTTCTTGACCTTGTCTCTGAATTTTCTCCTCTTTTTCAGAAAGTCCCTTCCTTTGGAGTTGGGAGAAGGAGCCCTCTGAGGTCATGTCCACATGACTTGCACTCTGTTCTCCATCCCAGCTAGATTCCTGGCACTTCCATTCTCTATTCTTTTATTTATTTATTTTTAATTAATTTTATTTTAATGAGAGACACAGAGAGAAACACCAGAGCACTACTCCACTTTGCCTTATATGGTGGTGCTGGGGATTGAACCTGGGATCTTAGAACCTCAGCCATAAATAGCTTTTGCAGAACCATTATGCTGTCACCCAGACCTTTCTATTCTTAAAAAAAATTTTTTTTTTTTGTGGGCTGGGCGGTAGTGCAGCGGGTTAAGCGCACATGGTGCAAAGCACAGGGACCCACATAAGGATTCCAGTTCGAGGCCCCTGGCTCCCCACCTGCAGGGGGTCATTTCACAATCGGTGAAGCAGGTCTACAGGTGTCTGTCTTTCTCTCTTCCTCTCTGTCTTTCCCTCCTCTCTCCATTTCTCTCTGTCCTATTCAACAACAACAGCTATAACAACAATAACAATAACAACCACAACAAGGGCAACACAATAGGAAAAATAGCCTCCAGGAGCAGTGGACTCGTAGTGAT